>NC_056746.1:951637407-951702407 GCF_019279795.1 Protopterus annectens | reverse complement strand
AAAATCATTTAATATATTTCAAAATCTGTCATGTGACCAAACCCAATTAACTATTAAAACTGTACTCATAGTAAATGCTTAAATATATATATATATATATATATATATATATATATATATATATATATATATATAATCACAAAACAAATCCTTCTAATATGTTTACACATAAAGGTGAACACCAATTAAACCATTAAAAGGCATTTGATGTTGATATATTCATGGATTCTTGGTAACTTGCCAGCTTGTAAAAATATTTGAGAGTTAAGGTCTCTAACCTCCAGGTAGTTTTTGAAGTTAGCACTTAGAGGAAGTGGATTAACAAAGTTGACTGCAAAAAATAAAAACTTTCTGAAATCATTACAAGTAATAGCATGCTTGGCCAAATAATTTCTAACAATGTTATTTTTGGATAAAACATGTTCTGAAATGCATTTATTTAAATTCTTAATGGTCTTTCCTATGTAAAAACAGTGACAGGAGTCGCATGTTGCCAAATAACATATGTTGAGTTGCAAATAAATGTCCTTTTAATCATATTTGTAAACGATTATGCTTTTAACACCACATTTGAACCTTCACTGATGAATCTACATTGTTTACACTCATTACAGTGAAACATTCCCTTCCTAGTGTACTGGTTATTGTATGGCAAATACACAAATAACTTTTTAATGTCATAATTCTACGTGTAACAAATTTATTATTTGAGTATGTACCATACAATAACCAGTAACCAATGAAGGTTCAAATATGGTGTTAAATCATAATGGTTTACAAATATGGCCAAAAGGAAAATTTACTTGCAACTCAACATATGTTTATTTGGAAACGTACAACTCCTGTCACTGTTTTTTATATAGGAAAGACCATTAGGAACTTAAATATATTTCAGAATATGTTTTAGCCATTAAAAATAAAGTTGTTAGAAATGCTTTGGCTAAGCATGCTATTACTTCTAATGATTTCAGAAAATTTGTATTTTTTGTGGCCAATTTTGTTAATCCAGTTCTTCTAAGTGGCAACTTCAAAAACTATCTGAAGGTTAAAGAACTTAACTGGCAAATCTTTTTACAAGCTGACAAGTTACCAGGTATTAATGAATATATCAACATCAAATGTGTTTTAGGGTTTAAGTCGTGTTCACCTTTATGTGTAAACATATTGGAAGGAACTTTTTGTGATTTTTATAATGTCATATATATTTTAACATTTCCTAATTTGAGCCTGTCACGAGTGTTTTTGAAACCTATTTAATGTTTTTATGCTGCACTAAAGTTCTGAGGAAGTTCTGTTTTGTTCTATTATATATTGAAAGCGCTTAGCTTTTTTTTTTTTTTTTTTTTTTTTTTTGTCATGCAGTGGCCTTTTTTTCATATGTTCGCTGCAGTTTGCTTACTGATTCCAGTTTCCAGTGTTCCAAAGTTTTTTTCTTCATTTGACTTGGTGGCGTCCACTTTAATTTTTTTATTTTGTATTGCAGTGCCTACTTTTCTTAAAACTATACAAGAAGAAAGAAAAGAAGAAGAAAAATGGGGCACCTCTTTACTTGAGTATCCCTATTACACACAAAAAGTAACTGAAAATGCTGTACTATATAACATGCAGAATATGTCATGTTTTATAAAAATACTGTTATTTTGCTTACAGTTACCCATTTCCTTCCTCCTCACCTCTCCTTAATGTGCTTCCAAAAATGAATGACATGAAGTAGTGCATATGGTTTGAAGTCCACTACAAGTTTAACCAAGTCAAAAAATCTAATATTTCATGGTTTTCTTGTTCAACCATATTTCACACATTTGATTGATGCTTTGTATTCCCACTTTCATTCATTAATTTCTGGGTTTCTGTTTTATTCCCATTGCTCTCCACCTCCCAACTCCAATTCTGGTTCATTTCCAAAGTAGTTCTAGTTCTTCTAGTCAACTCCTGTCCTTTTCTCTGTCACTGAAGCAGTTTCCTTCAGAACTTTGAAAAAAGTTTTCACTGGCAAAGTCTCACTATGTGCTTTATTATCAGAAGACTAAGCAGAGTCCCCTTCTGTTTGATAGCTCACTTTGTGCTGAACAAACTTTTGTAATTCCTCCTTAGCATGTTCTGCATTAAAATATGAATTTGATCCCCCAGGAAGAATATTCTGAAGATAGCAGGATACAGCATCTTGAATCTCATACTGACTCTCAACATTCCCCGATTATTAGAGTAAATTTACTTCTAGTCTACCTGGTGTACAGAGAGTAATCATTTTCCACAAACACCATGTTTCCTGCTTGTAGTATTTTATCCTTCTGACACTGTTTTATCAGTCAGTTCTTTCTGTTGGCAAGATTGCATCTTTACTATTAGAGGTCTTGCCTGCTTTCTCATGGACATGTTCGGTGCATATGCGCAATGTGCCCTTTCAGTTACTCCTGCTGTGGAATACCAGTCCATTTGCTTATTTGTGCTTTCATAAAATTAGTACAGTTTGAGCCTTCCAGTTGTTCTGGTACAGCAGAAAATCTCATATTTTCTTTACTTGCTCTTTCCTGTAAGTACCATTTTTATGAAACATCTCTTCTTGAGCAGTCTCATACTCAGCCAAGCTTTTCTTCATTTCAGCCTCTGATTTTTCAGTTTTTATCATCTCATCTGAATAGTTGTTTAAATCTTCATCCATTTTCCAGCCTTTTGTTAGTTGAGTTGATATACTCCTTCAGTGTTTGGTTTATTTTAATCCGGTCTGAGCACATTTGACTTATTTTTTCCTCTAGACTACTGGAAGTCATGTTTTGCACCAAAGCTAGAGTTGAACTGCTTTTTGCCAAGCAGCTGCAGGATTCTTCTCGGCTAATGTTTTCTCCTCATCTTTTGTGGTTGATTTTTTTTCAGGTTCTCTAAATTTCATCTTTACTGGCATCCAGGCAGTGCACATACTAGCCAGCAACTGAAATGTACCCAAAAAGACACATTCAGTGGCCCTCTTTTCTGAGTTTCTGTTTTCACACTGAGAGAACTGAAATTAAGCTGTTACTCACTATGCAGCCATCTTGAAATTTCCCCTAGCCACTTATTTTGTCCTGCTCTACTCAGTCTGTAAAGTGGATAGTGTGTGTGGAAGGTTCCCCAAAAGCTTTGAAGCTTTCAGATTGGTACAGTCCTTGACAGGATGTACCATATAGCTTAAGCTTCTGTATCAGTGATCTATTTGAACAGCTACATTTATGGTAAGTTTACCCATACTTATGCATTTCCTAGCTAATTGCATTTTAGAAACATTTCTTACTGCCAGCAGAAGAGAAGGCTTTTACATGACTGTTGCATTTAATTAGATTACTAAGTCAGAGAGAGGAAGGCCGCGGAGGTCAGTGTTGTCGCCTCACAGCAAGAGGTTCTCCCATTCAGTTCTCAACTGGAGCTCCTTCTGTGTGGAGTCTACATGTCCTCTCCACGGTTGAGTGATGCTAAAGACATGCAGGTAGGTGCAAGCATTAATGGGCTTGCCTTCTTTGAAGGTTGGGTGTCGGGCTGGCAACTTGGCACAGTAAAAGTCCACTGCCAATCATGAGTGGACCGGAGTTCCACTGTGGTGACCCCTAACCAGGAAAAGCCGAAAGACTAAGTCCAAGAGAGCAAGGAATTGTTGTGCTGTATTAATTGAATGCATTCATGATTCCTATACAGTTAGGTATGCCTTCTTTTCTGTTAATTACATCAGTGTTGCCGAGTTTATAATTATCTAATAAAAAGTGCGGCATGGGGACAGCACCACTGCCACCACTGTGGCATGGAGATATGGCCACTGACACTAATGTGACACCCAGATGGCAGAATGTCATCCATTATGATATCAAGATGGCTGGCATCAATGTGGTATGGAATCGACTACTGCCAACCAAGGGAGACGTCCTAACAAGAGAGTGCACACGAGTCTATTTCAATAATTAATTCAGAAAACACAACCTGGCCGCAATAGGATAAAGGGAAAATACACTGTTGTCCTTGGTATAGGCATCTGATATCCACAGAAAAACTAGATTGAACTTGGGTCAGTTACAGAGCTGAGTCTTTAGACATGTAACTCCAGGACCTTTCTTACAGATCTATCTGTGAGTTATCTTCCAGTGTCCCTTAATCTATAGTAATTGCATTTCATACACATTTGACACCATTTTAATATATATATACACACACACACACACACACACAATTCCACAGTTTCCAGAGAGTTCTCCAGTTCCTCACAGCTTTCTTCTTGGCATGGTAATACTGCCACCACATTGAAATAACCAGGGACTTCTAGTTTCCTGCTGTTTTAATTCATTAAGCTAAATAAGAAAACATGAGCATTGATCTGTTTCACTATTTGTAGATCTAAGCAGTCTAATGACAAATGTCTGCAACACAACTTATTAACCAACAGTTTAAGTAATACTCACCCTGTTTTCAGATGCACAATAGTGCTTGAACATATATTAAATAATGGATACCAACCACAAGAGTGTAAAGTTAATAAATGGACCGGTCAAACACAGATTAAAATATATGTAGGTTGGCACACAGTAAAATTAATATAAAAGGCAATATGAATAGATGAGATGCATGCAGAATAACCTAGGCACATGAAGGTGCAGATGAGCTTGCCCCTGTGGGGGGGGGGGGGGTTGGTGGTTTTCAGGACTTATCTTTTGGAAAACCATCAATCAAAATATTGCGTCTTGATGGAACAAAGGTAAACCAGTTATAACTGTTATCCCTTTATATGATGTCATTGGGCTTAGGAAAATATCCAAACACATCTTTTACTATAGTTTTCAACCAATGCTTCAAAACAGTAAATATAACACATTTTATGCAGTAACGTTAAATCATTTTATTTTTATTTCAATTATTCTTTGTTGACTGGCTTAGTCCTACAAGACTAGTAGCCTCTTTTCCTGTGAGATCCAAGTTGGTATTTACACTACTAGGGGAAACTTGGCCAGGGCATCAGAGAACTTCCCTACTTTTGGTAGTTAGGGGAAGGCTTTGTGTGTTACACATCATGACTTTCTGTTTTCTGTCCAGGCATGGAGGCAGCCAGGAGGAACAGGGCAAAAACATAGCTGATTCAGCTTTTGCTGAAAATGAAGTGAAAGTAGCTGAAAATGTAATTGCAATGGTAGAATCACTACCTGAAGTTTTTTTCTGATGCTTTGGGTGCAGAAAAAACAATGACATTGGAGGAAAAAGAGAGTGTAGCTGTAACAAAGATGGATTCAGAGGAAAACTTTCAGAGTAGATTGTTTGAAGGTGAGACAGTTACCCCTAAAAATGCATAATTACAACCCTCCAATTGGGGGGGGGGGATGCATGATGATTATTTGGAAGAAATGATGAACCAAAGTGAGCCAGAAGAAAGTGGAGCAATAATGTCATGAAGTGACATGTTGGAGAAAATAGAGCAGAATGTGCCAGAAAAAGTTCAAGAGACAAAACCTATGTATAAACTGTGGGAGAAGGAGCAAAGAAGAAAGAAGAAATAAAATAAACAAAAAGAAGTATGCAGTATATGTGAATAGTAAAAAAAAAAAGTTTTGACAAGTATGAGGATTGGGACTCTGTCAGAGCACCTCTGGTTGTCAAAGATAAAGAAGTAAGAGCATTTATTTTAATAGAGATTTTTTGTGACTTGATATTTGAGACTGGGCAGGCCATGGAATTTTTTTTTGGGTACATATGAAGAAAAGGAAAATATTTATCCATGGTCAGAATATGTGGTGCAAGCTTTTTACAGACAGACATTAAAAAAAAAGAATAATGATCCAGTTTAGAACTGAAGTTGAAGCAAAATAAGTGAAAGCACATTTGTTAACTATATGCAAATAAGTAATGGGCACTACAAAAATACATGATGAAAGGGGACTATGGACTGGGGAATGGGAATGTGGAGTAATACTGAAAATGATAATGTTATGCACACACCTAATATTATTAATGTTCATGGAAATGGGGGGTTTGTGAAATACAGGGGTCAACCAGAAACTTATTTTTGTGGAAAAATGATCATTTAATCAATGACTGTAATAAGAGAATTATTTGTGGTAAAATGGCATAATTCAAAAAATGTGATGTAAAGTGCAATAAATGTGGCAATACTGGTGATTCATGGCTAGAATGTGAAATGAATGTGCAAGAAAATGAAAATAGTCATACAGGAGAAAGAGACAGAATATGTTATACAAGAAGATGTACAAAAAGTTGTGACTGATCGAGGTTGTGCATGAAGTTAAAGTAACAAGGAAAAAGAAACAGGAGATAAGTGAGGAAGAAGCTAATTGGTACACAGTAAGAATTAAAAAGAATTTGATAGGGAACAAGTTAAAGAAAGGAAAATAAAATTCAAAAACATAATGCTTAGAGAAAATAAGAAAAAGGGATAAACATTTTATTATACTAACTGTTCTTAAGAGCTGAAAATATTAGCTTTAAATGTGAAAAGTATGAAAAATCTTAAAAAGGAGAATAGATATATCACAATGGTGCACTGCAGTAGATGCACATATTGTTTTAGAAGATACCAGATTATTAACAGAGGAAGAAAGAAAAACTGAAAAACTTTGGAATGTTGCAGTAGTTTGGAACATGGAGAAAGAAACCTACTCTGGCATAGCCAGCCCTAGGGCCTATACAAGCCTAGCCATAACAATTCCCTGACTATTTCTACCCACAATATTTACTTCCCTGGACCCCTGTCTAGCAGGGTGACTGACATGATCCCCGGGGTGAATTTCCTTTCTCCCATCCAATCACCAAGGTTCCTTTTGAAGAGGGCCAAAGAAGTGCTCTGCTTCACATGTATGGGCAGTCTGTTCCAGAGTCTGGGGAGTCTCTGGGTCAGGAACCTATCCCTCCAGCATGTTTTGTTTATTGTGCTGACAAGGTTTAGATCCCTGGAGCGTATGGCTCTGAGGGATTGGGATTTTTTTCTGTAGCATGTCCAACAGCTTTGGGTTTGACATGGCCTTGTATGTTACACAGAGATCGCCTCTGAATAGACTATATGCAACAGAGTAAAGCTGAAGTTTTTTAAGGCAGTCAGTGTAGGGCATCTGCTTTAGGCCTGTGATTCTTTTAGTGAGGTATTTCTGTAGCCTTTCCAGTTGTTGCAGATGTCTTGAGAGGTACATGCCAAATGGGGCATTGTTTTCTATAATGGGTCTAATGAGGGATTAGTACAGTGGGACAATGACCTCCCTTTTTCTGGATGAAAAAACCCTTCGTGATGAGGTGTGCCACATAGAAAGATTTCCTGACTGTTGTGGCGATGTGGTTATCAAAAGTGAGACCACTGTCCACCTGTGTCCCTAAGCCTCTTATCACACTTTCAGTGTTTAGTGTACTGCCACCTATGTGGTCATTCATGGGTGCATGTTTTTTTCCCAAAGGGGATAACTATACATTTCTTGGTTCATAGGTTGGTACTAGGCTAATGGCCCTAGGGCCTATGCAAGCCTAGCCATAACAATTCCCTGGATATTTCTTCCCACAATATTTACTTCTCTGGGCACCTGTCTAGCAGGGTGACTGACATGATCCCCGGGGTGAATTTCCTATCTCCCATCCAATCATCAACATTCCTTTTGAAGAGGGCCAATGAGGCACTCTGCTTGAGATGTATGGGCAGTCTATTCCAGAGTATGGGGAGTCTCTGGGTCAGGAACCTATCCCTCCAGCATGTTTTGTTCATTGTGATGACAAGGTTTAGATCCCTGGAGCATGTGGCTCTGAGGGATTGGGATTTCTTTAAGTGGAGCATGTCCAACATCTCAGTGTTTGACATGGCCTTGTATGTTAAGCAGAGAACGCCTCTGAGTAGACGATATGCCACAGAGTATAACTGGAGTTTTTTTAGACTGTCAGCATATGGCATCTGCTTTAGGCCTGTGATTCTTTTAGTGAGGTATTTCTGTGGCCTTTCCATTTGTTGCAGATGTCTTGTGAGGTACGTACCAAATGGGGCATTATACTCTATAATGGGTCTAATGAGGGATGAGTACAGTGGGACAATGACCTCCTTTTTTCTGGATGAAAAGCCCTTAGTGATGAGGTGTGCCACATAGAAGGTTTTCTGGACTGTTGTGGTGATGTGGTTATCGAAAGTGAGACCACTGTCCACCTGTGTCCCTAAGTCTGTCATCACACTTTCGATGTTTAGCGTCTTGCCACCTATGTGGTAATTCATGGGTACATGTTTTTTTCCAAAGGGGGATAACTATACATTTCTTGGCATTAAGCTTGAGCCCATGGCTCTGGCACCAGGCATCTGTTTCTGTAAGGCCTTTTTGTAGAATATCCACATCATTTGGGGATTCAATAATGGCTCCCAGTTTGCAGTCATCTGCAAACTTTGTTAGCCAGAGTCCCTTAGTGTTGGCCTGTACTTCAGAGAAGTAGATGCCAAACAAGAGTGGTCCCAGGACTGAACCCTGAGGTACTCCACTTGTCTGAAGCTGGATTTGGAGTTTGCTACTTTTACAGTCTGGGTTCTGTCAGTAAGCCAGTTGGTAACCCATCGAGTGACATAGGGATTTATGCCCAGCTTAGTAAGCCTATCTATGATTCCAGAGTGGGGGATGGTGCTGAAGGCCTTGGCGAGGTCCAGATAGGCTGTGTGGACCACCTTACCCTCGTCCACAGCTCTGGAGACTGATTCAAAGAAGTCAGTCAGGTTCAGGAGACGAGATTGGCCCTTCACGAACCCAAACTGCATGGGGTCCTTTGCTTGAAGGTTGCCAATGTCTTTGTTTATAAGTTCCATGATAATACGTTCCATGGCCTTGCAGATCAGGCTCATCAGACTGATGGGGCGGTAGTTCCTGTGATCCAAGGTGGATCCCCCCCCCTTGTGGATAACTGTAGCTGTGTGCTACTCAGTGGGCACAAAGCCTGATGTGAGGCTATGATTAAACATGACACTTAGGTGAGGCATATGTTTATTATGCCAAGAAAGTATTAAAATATTAGATTGAACGAGGACAAATTACGATAATATATGTGAGATGAAAAATGTGTGCATAGAATTATAGCTTTATATGCATATATAACAAAAAGAGCGAACTGATGATTAAAAATATTCCTGAATATGTTTGTGTAAATATGGACATTATAGTGCTGGGTGGTTTTAATTGTAACATAAGGAAATAGAAGAGCAATTTTGATGTTAAAATGGCTAAAGAAATTGTGAAGTAGAAAGTTAAGTGTATGGGAGAGTAACCACTGGACCTGTAAAAGGAATGAAATTAGGACATAAATTGATTATTTTTTTAATATCAGCTAGTTTAGAATTAAGTATGCTGGATTTTCAGCTCATGTGGCTATATGGGTTAAAGTACAGGAAAATGAAGAATGTATAAGAATAGGAAAAGGAATAAAGAGAACTGGAATTATGGAAAAATCATATACGAGAATTGGACTATTTGGTGGCTTAATTTTAAAAAGAAATATAAAGTGTCTTTAGAATGTATAAGGAAGAAAAGAAAAAAGAAAGCGAGATATAAGATATTAAGTCAAACATTTAGAGACTTAGAGAAGGAAATTCATTTTATGAAAAAGAAAGAGCAATATATAAAATGAATCAAATTAAAATGAACAACTTGTTATATAAGCAAAATATTGTTTACAAGGAAAGTAAGAAGAGGTACCACCATATTTGAGTAATAATAAAAGGAAAAATAATAAGAACATTAAAAAATAAGGAAGGTAAGCAAATAAGATGGCAAGAAGGAATATATGAAGTAAATAAAGAATATGCATTGAATTAGATGTTAAAAGAAAAACACCTAGAACAAATGTATAAAGGTGAAAAATAAGGAAGATCATGAGTATTTAGAACAAAAATAACTATCAAAGAATTGAATGAAATTCTAAAAGATATTAACATGAATTCTACAACAGGACTGGACAGAATTGAATATGGTATGTATAAAGAAATGAGAGTGGCAAATATTTTTTATGTAAGTTATGAATGAATGATTAGAAACTAGACTTAGAGAGAGATATGTACAGGAGTTATTAAATTCTTATTTAAAAAAGGAAATAAAGAGGAGATAAAAATTGGAGACCTATAACACTGACTAATACAGATTATAACATTTTTATGAGAATAATAAAATGGTTACAAAAATTGATATATGATCAAAATGTATTTGGAAGAAAAGGAAGTAAAGAGTTATGGATAATGGAAATAATTTATATCATAAATAAGTGTAGAAGTGAATGATATGATTGGGGATATAAGTAAAGTCTATGATCATAACATTTGCTTATATCCCCTATCATAACATAAGTAAAGTCTATGATCATATTCAGTATAAATCATTATGGGGAATTTTGCAGGCAAATAATGTAACCAGCAAATATTACAAGTAATACAATCTGTTTATGAAAGGAGCTATATGAAACTAAATATAAATGGCTGGATTGGGGAAGAAATAAAAATTGAATGTGGAATAAAGCAGGGCTTCCAGCTAGTAGTGTAATTTCTCATTAGTTATGAATTTAATAGTGAAGGAAATTAATAAAATGTCAAGTAGTGGTGGGAAGAATAAAGAGCGAAAATGCCGGACCTCAAAATCATAGTAGGGTGCTGCGCCCCCCGCTAATTATATATTCCAACTCCGAGATCAGACTACAACGAGGAAAGGGCAAATATTCTGATCTTCACTGTACTGCGATCTCAAAAAAGCATTTCAAGGTCTGGCATTTTTGGTCTTTAGAGTGTTCGTGATTTTAAACTTTCAGTCTTCTAATAAAGATCCAAAGCAGAGTAGCAGAAAAGAAAGCAGAAGAAAATGAAAAACAGAAGTAAATGGTAAGGATTCAAATTAAAGAAGACTTTCCAAAGACTTGCATCTGGAGCATTTTTCCCCAGGCCCCTGCTGAAAATGGGCTCTATCCCAGTCAGACTTTCCCAGTAAACAAATGTTAAATTAAATCAATAAATAATAAGACAAAGAAATGGACAGATATGAAGTGTGGGACAATTTAATAGCTCCTTTTCATGTAAAAGCATGAGGTAAGAGCATTTATTCTTATTGACAATGAGACTTTTTGTGACTTGTATGAGAATGGACAATACATGGAGAATTTCATAGGGAAATATGAACAAAAAAAGAATGTATACCCTTGGTCTGAATATGTGATTCAACCTTTTCTTAGACAAACAAACAAAAAAAGTATATTGGTTCAACTTAGAACAGAAGTTGAACTATAGATTTAAAAATTAATGTATTGACTGTATGTAAAGAGGTATTGAATATGACAAATGTTTATGATGAAAGAGGGCTTTGTATTGGGGGATGGGAATGTGGAGTAATACTAAAGATGAAAAATAACAATGTGATACATATACCAAGTATTATTAATGTTAATAATAATAAGGGTTTTGTGAGACATAGAGGGCAACAAAAGACTTATTTTTTGTGGAAAAGATGATCATATGATAAACTAATGTGATAAGAAAAATGCTATTTGTGTGGTAATACAGGACATACTGCAAAAAAATGTCATTTCAAATGTAAGAAATGTGGTAATATTGGACATTCATGGTTAGAATGTAAAATAGACATACAAGATGGTGAAAATGAAGTTATGCAGGAGAAATAGAAGAAATTGTGACATGAGCAAGTTCAGCAAAATAAAATTAATGTAGAGATTGTACATAAAGGTAATGAAAGAGATAAAGAAAAAAGTAACAGATGAGATAAGTGAAGAAGAGTCTGAATGGCACAAAGTGAAAAGAAAAAAGAAATTTGATAGGAGAAAGAGTTAGAGAAAGGCAAAGAAATTTTAAAAACATAATGTTTAGAGAAAGTAAAGGTAAAGGATAGAAATTGCATTATAATAACTGTTCTGTAAAAGCTGAGAATATTAGTTTTAAATGTTAACAGCTTGAAAAACAATGAGAAGAATTAGTATATTACAGTGGTGTACTGGAATAGATGCTGAAGTAATAATATTAGAGAACATGAGACTATTAACAGAAGATGAAAGTACACAAACCAAAAAACTTTGGCATGATACTGTTGTTTGGAATATAGGTAAAGAAACTTTCTGGAATATTTTATTTATTTTATTTTACATTTGTTTACTGGGAAAGTCGACTGGACACGTCAATTTTCAGAGGAGGCCCGGGGAGAAAAGCTCCATGAAGAATATACAGATAAGCAACATTTTTTAGGTTTGATTACATATGAATAAATAGTGTTACAAACACAAGGATACAGAGTTTCTACTAGCAAGAAATATATACAATTTGGCAATTTTTAATGGTGAGTTATATTACAAACCAAATAAGTTTTTGAAACGGACATTATAAAACCTAAATCATATATGACCAAAGGAAGAAAAAGCACCCAGCCGAAGTAGAGGTGCTAAACCGTTGTGTACTCCACAATGAAAGATAATCCAAGGCCAATAAAACGCTCCAAAAATGGTTTATTGATAAACTGACAGATACTTGCGTCGACCTAGGTTTCGTCCGTCTCCACGGACTTCTTCAGAACACAAGTACATTACCAAACAAAGCCACTTAAATACCCTAAATTGCAACAATCCTTAATCACTAAATTAAAAACTAATTAACCAATCAACAACATAATTGGTCTAAATGTAAAATAAAATTATTTAATATATATTTCATATATTAGGGAGTTTTTGATTATTTATTAACAAACATTCAGTTTACGTTAACATTAGTATATAATGCAAGCATTACAGTTTGTATAAGTTTTTAAATGCAATTATTGATGGGTGACACAATGTTTTTTAATAATATTGGTTTTATTTTACATTTTAAAATGTAAAGATCAATTATGTTGATTGGTTAATTAGTTTTTAATTTAGTGATTAAGGATTGTTGCAATTTAGGGTATTTAAGTGGCTTTGTTTGGTAATGTACTTGTGTTCTGAAGAAGTCCGTGGAGACAGATGAAACCTAGGTCGACGCAAGTATCTATCTGTCAGTTTATCAATAAACCATTTTTGGAGCGTTTTATTGGCCTTGGATTATCTTTCATTGTGGAGTACACAACGGTTTAGCACCTCTACTTCGGCTGGGTGCTTTTTCTTCCTTTGGTAATTTGTTGGTACACATTGGTTCCTGGTAAATCATATATGACTTCTGTGAAATAGACAGAGGATCAGAAATAAGGTGTGTAGGGTAAAGACGTGAGAGACAGATTCAGCATTATACAAGTTCTGTAGAGTGCATAATCTACAGGCTAATGTACTTATGTTTTTACGGTATTAGTGTCAACAAAAGTAGAGGTGTTAGTATTATCTAAAAGTAACAGTTTAGTCAGGAACTGTGCATGGTTTAACAGGTCTAACAAAACATTTTTTATTGGTTGCTATGTGACTTATGAGCCTATTTAAAATGTTTTGTTAAACCTGTTTTAATGTTAGTCTGATGAAGCGGGAGTTGTCCGTGAAAGTGCTCACTTTCTCTGTGTTCTATTATATTAAACAGACTTTTGTTAACGTACCTGCTGTGTGCTACCAATGCTTTTTTTCCTTTAGATTTTTGTCTGTGTTTATCTTAATGAGGGGTTTGTTGGTGGACCGTAGACCTCTGAAGTATGGTTGTAATAATGTATGCAGGGCTGGTGTTTTCTCAGGCTGATAAAAGATTTTATAGGCCATGCTTAATTGGTTAAAGAGTAGTAGTTGGGGAATTTCCGGCCAATTGAGTTATTTGAGTGCTGCACAGTGGTGCAATCTAAAGGGTGAGTTAGAGGCATACCTAGCTATTTTGTTGTAACAGGATTTGAGTTTTGCTATCTCAGATTTTCTTAGGTTTGTGACTATGGGGGATGCATAGGGCAGTGTTGAAATCAGGTGGGATTGGGCTATAGTAGATTTAATATTTTTTTGTGAAGTAGTGTTTTTTCCTCTATAGAGTCCCTAGATTTTTTGTGGACCTTTTTCTTGGTTTGGGATATGTATATCAAATCTCGTGTTGCAGTCAATTTCAACTCCCAGAAGTTTAATGTGAGCTGAGGGAGAGATTATGGTGTTCCCTCTTGATACAATATTAAATGTGGTTGAGAGTACAATTGATTTTTTTGGGTTGGAATAACATGAGCTTTATTTTTTTGGGGTTCAGAATTAAACAAGAGTTTATTAGCCAAGTCTCTACTGCTAGAAAGGATTGTTGTGTTAGTGTTTGGAGTTCACGCATGGTATTAGCAGCACATATTACTATTGAATCATCTGCATATTGGATGAGTGAGGCTTGTGGGGCTGAGGTGTGAAAGTCATTTGTAAATATTATGAAGAGTAGGGGGCCTAACATTGTGCTTTGGGGAACACCTAGGGTCACTGGAAGAAGGGATGATGGTGTTTGTTGCCAACATACTGATTGCTGGTGCCCAGATAGGTAATCCTGGAACCAGGCAAGACTAGATTGACATAAGTTTAGGTCAGAAAGGACCCTTAGTAGTTTTTATGTGCGACCACATCAAAGGCTTTTGATAAAGCTAGAAAGATAGAGAATACAGATTTATTGTTTCTGTGAAGGTTGACAGTATTGGTAAAAGACATTAGGGCCATGATTGTACTGTGATATGGTCGGAAACTATGAGTATTGGTAAGTAACTTGTTAGGTTGTAGGTAATCTGTGATTTGTTTGTGAATGTGTGAATGATTCTAGTATCTTAGACAGTGTAGATAGGATTGTGATAGGTTGGTAATTAGATCAGTTGATGCATCCCCTTTATGAAGGGGGATGATGCGTGAAATTTCCCAGATGATAGGGACTTGGTGTTCTTCTATGGAACTATTAATAAAAATGGAGACTGGATAGGCAATTGCCTCACCTGCTAGTTTTAAGAATTCAGTTTGTAAATTGTCCGCAGCCAGAGTAATGGGTTTTAGTTTCATAAGCAGTTTTTTTTATTGTTTTGGTTGATACAGATTGCAGAAAGAAGGGGGTACTTTTTTTACTTGGCATAGGAGTAGTTGCTATGGGAGTTTGTGTTTGACTGTTGGAGAGGGCTAAGATTGTTTCAGTAAAGTATTTGTTGAATTGGGTGGCAATGTTGTCTGGATCATTATTAGTAGTTGGAGGGGGGTTCCTGACTTTACCTGGTAGGAGTATATTGTTAATTGCTAACTAGAATGTTGGTCATTTTGGTGCCTAGTTAAAAAAGATTTAAGTATAATGGGTTTCTGATGATATAGTGATTTGGATTAAAATACAAGAAAATGAAGGATATATTATGATAGGAAAAGAAATTAAAATAGTTAATGAAAACAGATTTAGTAGAAAGAAAATAACTTATTGTATTCTGGAAACGGCATACAAGTATGAAATAGTTCTATGAAAATTGGACGGTATGGTGGGTGCAGTTTAAAGAAAAATATTAAAGTATTCTTAGAATTAATAGAAAATAAAATAAAGAAATAAAAGACTATTGTTAAGTCAAGAAATATTTAAATATGTATTAGATAAAGAAAAAAATTCTATGAGAAGGAAAAAGAAATATATAAAATGAATCAGACTAAGATTCATAATTTGTTATATAAACAAATGTATTTGTTACAAGGAAAAAAGAGGTGGCACCTTTGTGTAGGAAAATGAAAGAAGGAAAGATAAGAGAATTAAAAGATACGGAAGGTAAAGTAATCAAAAAACAAGAAGGAATATATGAAATAGTTAAAGAACATGTATTCAATTTATTTGTTAGGAAAAGAAGTGAACACAGGAAAGGTTTATGATGGAGAGAAATTAAACAAAGAATATAATGAATATATAGAGAAAAGAATAAATATAAATTAAATGAATGAAATTGAGACATAAAGATAAACTCTGCAACAGGAATAAAATGGAATTGGATAGAACATGTATAAAGAAATGGAGGATTAGCAAAAAGTAATGTTTATTGAGGTGATGAATTAATGGCTAGAGGCAGGGGTTAATTATAAAGAAATGTGTACTGGGGTAATAAAGTTTATATTAAAAAGGGAATAGAGATGAAATAAAAAACTGGAGACCAATAACATTTAACACAGAATACAAAATATTTATAAGAATAAGTATATGATCAAAATTTATTTGGGAGAAAAGAGAAGGGAACTCAAGAATTATTATGGATAATAAGAGAGGCAACTGACAACATTATGAATAAGGAAGTAGAGACACAAATAGTGATAGGAGACCCAAGTAAAGCCTGTGATAACATACAACATGAATCGTTATGGGAGATAGAGTTTACAAGTATAAAATATAAGTGAAAACATTTTAAGGATAATTAAATCGGTATAAGAGAAAAATTATGCAAAACTAAATGTGAATGGATGGATAGGTAATGCCTATGATAACATGCAGCATGAATCATTATATGAGATTTTACCAGCATACAATATAAGTGAAAATTTTTAAAGGTAATTCGGTGTATGAGAAAAATTATGTAAAACTAAGTGTGACTGGATAGGTAGGAGAGGAAATAAAAATAGAAAGTGGAATAAGACAGGGCTGTCCAGCAAGTAGTTTAATTTTTTTCATTTGTTATGAATATAATAATGATTGAAATTAACAAAATGTCAAGAAATAGAGGTTATAACATGGTAAACAAAGTATAAATGCCGATAATATGCACATATGCAGATGATATTGTAGTAATTACAAAGAATGCACTATGGATGGAAAGAGTAAACTTAGATGTAATGTTTGGGGAAATTGGACTAAATATAAATAAAGAAAAAATATTTGGTTTTAATGGGGAATTAGGATGTGTTGAATGTAATTACAAGTATATAGGGGCATTAGGAGTAAAATTTGGGAAAATGAATACAAAGAGGAACAATGGGACAAAATGATGAAAGAAGTAAAGGACATCTTTGTTTTAGAAATGTAGGTTTTCAGCATATTTAATCAACAGTATATTAGGTAAAGTAGCGTATGTTGCAAATATTTATATACCTGCAAAATATGAAAAAGAACTAATGACCTTATTTTTTTCATTTATTTGGGGGTCTAGACTGAACCTGGTTAAAAAGAGGAACATTGTATATGAAAAAAGACCAAGGGGGCCTATGTTTAATTAATCTTATTGTGCATGCATCATCTTTAAATTTATACAAAGTATT
Source organism: Protopterus annectens (assembly GCF_019279795.1). Lineage (NCBI taxonomy): Eukaryota > Metazoa > Chordata > Ceratodontiformes > Protopteridae > Protopterus > Protopterus annectens. The sequence continues at coordinate 951,685,295 of NC_056746.1, read as the reverse complement.
AAAAAGTATTATGAAGGAAGAAAAAAAATTGATAGAAATGATAATATATTATGTATGGGAAGGAATGGAAGTTAACAGAGGTAATAGAATTAATGTTGAAATAAAAGAATATCAAAATAAAACTGTATTATGAAAAATGAAGAATTTAATAGAAAAGAACAAAGTCTTATTTTGTTGACCCATGGAAAGATCTTGAAATGAATAAGAAAAAAGCTATATTAAGGAGATACGAAAATTGCAAAAAAAATAAAGGAATGTAATGCTTTTTGTGGAGATTATCCATATGCAAACTGCCTATAAAAGCTAATATGCAGTATAAGAGAAAAGACAGAATTTGTAATAAGTATGGAGAATTAGAAACTACTGAACATGTTTTTTTTTGAAATGTGACATAATTAAGAAGTTATGGGTAGACATATGTAAACATGATATGGTTAAAAGTATTTAAAATATGAACAGTTAAATATGAACATGATAGAATATGGTTATTATTGAGCACAAAGAAGAAGTAAAGATGATGGACAGAATTATTTTTTATAGATATACCCCGGGATTCATGAACCTTGCGCCAGGCGCCAGCATAGCGTCGGCGTTATAACGCCAAATATGGCTGCTTAGCGATTCAGGTATGAATGAATTCCACGTGCACTACCGGCGTGCGCCGGACGGTCCCCGCCCGGTGAGGTATGCAAAACACACTGTGCGGTATTGCACCATGCAAATGAGGGCAATAGCGATCCACGGAGTGGCGCGTAGCGAAGGTAGCACGGCAATGTAAACCAAAAAACGGTTTACATTTACCCAAACATACCGGAGGAGTAACGGAAGGCTGTCAAAGTCAGGTATCATATAGGTGCAATATGCCAATGTGGAAAGGCACCGAGAATGTCCAAAGAAAATATGCAAAAATGTAAAAATGACATAAATGGCACGTGACGAGAAAGAACAGCAGACCCCGGATGTGTGCACAGAAGTTGTAAAGCAATGAAATAATATGATAATGTCCGAAAAGAGCATTAGAACACAAATCAGCTGCACAGCCACCACACACCATAGTATGTATGTAAAGCTGCAACCCCAGCGCAATGGTTGTCAAGGAGTGGAGGCGGTGTCCGCGCCGTAACCAGGTATTAGTAGTCAATTCCATGCAAATGAGGCAGATAATAGTGAATCGCAAAACGGCGCCAGCGTAAGGATGGAGCAAACGGCGAAGCGGTACTACACCGAGGAGTGGCCTACACCAGATACATGTCAACCACACAGGGGTGTGCCACTGTAGGAGGAAGGATATTGAGGACAGCAAACCTGGGCTGTACAATGCATATTACAGCATCATGACTGGCGTGTTAGGAAATAGATGCGCTGACAGTACCGAATGCGCGACAAATGCATGTGCACGAGGACGACTACGCCCCGAAACCAGTCATGTGACGGCCTCACCGCAACAACCAGGGATATAGGAAGGTAATGCTGAGAATACGAGGAAATGCGGAAGCAGTGTAAATGTATCCGTAACGAGCAATTAACACCAATCAATGCAGGAAGGGCAAACGCCGGCAGCTGATAAGTCTGCATGCAGACTCCTGCAGAACGGGAAAGGGAGGCATATGAGAGCAAAGATAATAGGGATGTAGTAGAAATGCAAAGAGCAAAGAACCGAAATAGCAGGGCCAAGTAGAGATGTAGCATAACGGCGGCCGCAGATAAAATGCATCATATGCCATGTGCGTGCAGGATGCAGTAATGTAAGATGCCAGGCGAAGGCAATGCAGGCAACTGTAATGTTACACTACAGGCAGTACCGTTGCAGCTGCAAGCGTAAAACCACGGAAATAATCCATGGATACGGCCGCACAGACACACCCAATGACATCACCGGTATACAGCACAACAGTACTAAATGGGAATGCGACAACACACAGCGCGATTTCCCAAACGCCGCACCGTAGGGTGTAAACAGACGGGAACTTTTAACATGTATATGCTGGGTGCCGCCGTGGATGATGCATAGGTATGTGGCAGAGACAGACGGAGTTGCGGAGGGTGGTGCCGACAACCACCGTGAGGCCTCACAGGAGAAGGAGAGTGTTCAGACCAAGGGTGACCTACCAGGGCTGCGAGACCTGGAGATAGTAGAGCTACAGGGTGGACAGGGACACGCTACAGCAAATAGTGGAGCTGTGCCGGCGCCTGAGAACAAGAGACAACAGAGGGGAGCCCATCCCAGTGGACACAAAGGTATGTGTGAGCTTGCGAATACTGGCTACAGGTACCTTTCAAAGGCCCACCGGGACATAATGGGCATCTCACAGGCATCAGCATCCAGGGTACTACACCAGTTCCTGGATGCCATGTTACCACATGCCCATGAGCACATAAAGTTCCCCACATCTCAGGAGGAGTTGGCTAGCAATATGCGCCGCTTCCACCGTGTGGCACAATACCGGAGGTCCTGGGTGCGATAGACTGTACGCACATAGAAATCAAGTCACCACCTGGGGAGCAGGGTAGACGCTTACATAAACCGCAAGGGATACCCTCCATCAATTGCCAGGTCGTGCAATGCGCAGGGCATTATCATGGATGTGTGTGCTGGCAGCCCTGGAAGCTACCACGACTCCCATATCTGGCATGCCTCACAGCTGTATCAGGTATTCGCCAGTGGGGACATCACACAAGGTCACCTTGTGGGGATGCTGGCTACGACTGGAGCCGTGGTTGATGACACCCATCAGAAATGCACACACACACATGCAAGAACGCCATAATGAGGCACACGCACAAACGAATAATCATAGAGCGTGTGTTCGGATGTTGAAATCACGGTTCCGTGCTTGGATACATCCGTGGAGCCTTGCAGTACTCTCCAGGCACAAGTGCCCACATATTCATAGTATGTTGTATGCTACACAATATGATTCTGCGGAAACAGCTGCTGCAGGGACATAATGCCGAGGGCCACCAAGCCCGCCACAACTGCCAGGGCAAGCACAGGCACAGGGCGCAAGGCCGCCACGGACACACTGAGCCAGCCCCAGTAGGTAGACAGAGGCGCATCAATATGCCTACGCCCTGGCAAAGAGGGAACGATAGCACATACTTTGACAGTGTAGGCCCCATGGACTGACACCTCCTGACCTGCACACACAGTAAAATGGACGCCACACAAACATGTCCGCCCGTAATGTGTACCGTATGTGCGGACGTATGTGTGACTCCAACAAAGGCACCCGCCAAACACTGCACACCCAATAGTCAGCAGTGCATGGCACGCCAACACTCAACGCGACGCCGTTCAACAGCACACGGCGAGCCATATGCTGCCACTATCGGCGCAAGTCGACCACACATGTACGCATTTGCATACACAGATACCGAAATACATATCAGTACACATGTAGAAACATATGTACGCATACACAGATAGAAAGGACAACAGGGTAATATGGAACCCAGGGATGCAAGGTCACAGATAAGTAAGACGAAATCACCACATATTAAACATAGTGACCGACAACCCGATCATCCTGAGGGTGGGCAGGGCAGGTAACGCCAGCCATGGAAATGTTAACCTGCAGCAATACATATCCGCTGTCGGGATGGTCACCGTCCACGGTACAGTAACGGGATATGTGTAGGGTCACCACCTGTCCCACGCTGCCAGAGGGACAGTCCACCGCTGGGCAGTTGTGTCCTGCAAAACAATGACAAAATGGCAAATGTCCTGAGATTGTAGGACAAAACCATTTCCCATAATTACGCTTATCAGTTGCAGAAAACAGTTATTTTGTAGAAGAAACATCTAAATATGATAATAAACAGAATAAGCAACTGTAATGCTACAGCTTTGTATTCCGTCATATAAGTGAATCGCTGTCCTCTGTTCTGGCCGTGGGTATGTGTTGGCATGCAAAACCTGACGATTGACTAAAAATGTCCCACCTTGGCCATTTGAAAAGGTGGCAACCCTACATATGTGCGTGTCATATCCATAGGACATGAGTGCGGAGATACACGCCGCCACCGGCGATGCGCCAACGAGGTATTGTGTCCAACCGTCGGTGCGAAAGCGGAAAGCATACCAGTGAAGTGTACGACATTATGAGGAACGTACCTCATCTGGGGTGTAAAACAGTGCATGTTCCTCGCAGTTCCTCCAAGTTCCACATTGAAAATGTCTCTCAAACAACCATTGTTAGGAATGTATATAAATGACACCCTGGTAAATACAATGTACTCATAGTAAGTTAGTAAAGGTTCTTCACTGTAAGTAAATCATCATATCATAATCAACCTATGACCTACTTAGCTGAAGTTGTCACTATGCCATTACTATGTGTTCCACATTATGCCCATGTGTTTCACATTACTACTGTGTGTTCCCCACTCCGGCAATAGAAGGTTGACAGCCATGGCGGCAATATGTGTATGTGTGAGGTGAGGTTGTCGTGTGTTCCGCTGTGTGTGTGTAATGTGTGTGCCAGTGTAAACTGTGTATGAAGGTGACATGTCACAGCCGGAGTGTAATAATAGGCGTAGGCATACAGTACAGGAACCATATACCCACAAAGTAGTACCGACATCTCCTCAGTGGCTATGCACGTGGCGACGTAAATGATGCAAAGCGCAAATGTCCCAAAGTGTACCACAGGGCCATAGCAAACAGGAGATGCAAAGGACGCATGTACAAACCACGACCGTAGGTATGGCGCCATAACGCATACTCCACACGGTCCGCCGGCAACGCTACACAGCATCAGGCATGTACGGGCGAAAATACGAATGTGCCATCCCGGCACCGATCGTGGAACAGTCACGGTCCGGTAAATACCGCGTGTGTTCCACGACCGTGACGTAAGCAAGCTGCACACGAATAGGAGGCTACCGGTAGCATACAGTCCGCCCAAGTATAGGACCACAATCACCGTGAACTATCAGCGACAAAATGCCAATGGATGGTAGGCACGGACGAACATCCGCAGATATATAACCGATGTGAAGGAGGAATACGCAGGAAGCACACATGCAGGCGATACCGACAGCAGACGACATCAACAAAACAAATATTCCCGAACAACACACAGGTAACCCGCAGCTCCCTAAGCACGGATGGAGCACACACACATGCATATCTGGCATGTATAAATGCAAGTCTCACACACCGTCCCCCTCACCCACATCCGCAGATATACCCCATTGAACATATCAAAGGACTAAAAGCTAAAACAGTAGCAAAAAGAAACAGGCAGGGAATGACAGCGCATACCCACAACAAGCTCCTGGGAAACACTAGCAGCGCTCATGCATCCATGCATTCGCTATGTAGAGCAAGATAACAGCCAGGTAACACATTTGCATGCACCACGCCATCGACAGACGCCGCCAGGACACGCGACCCACATGTCGAACACAATACCATACCCAACACACACAATCCACGGCTAACACCACAGCGAAATGTACCCGACAACACACATAGCGGATGCAGTCACACAAACATGATACAATACATACCATCCTCACGAAGGTATTGCAAATAACCAACGCCACACGAGGAAAGAACCATGGCCTAGTGCCGACGCCAGAATCTAACGAAAGGAAGGGGATCACCGCTGATATGCGCATAAGTACACACCGAGGAACAGCTATTGGCTTGATTAACCCACATGCATCAGGCGAATTTAATATAAGGAAGACCTCCTGGATATTCAAACCGTATGTTCATACCGAACTAATCCAAACAGAGAAAGAGAAACAAGAGAAACAAGGGAATAGAGACGAACGCAGAACAAAAGGTCGAAAGGTATGTCGAACCCACGACATGTACTGGTGTGTAACGACGATACGTATGATGAATCTGTACAGTATGTGAACGGTGTGTGTAGGTAAAGATACCTGTCCATCAGGCAGAGAGAGGCGAAGGTTGGATATGTAATGCTAAACGCCGCAGCATACCAACAACTGTGGACAACGTGCACAGCAGTGGGACAACATGTAAACACCCGCGATAACCCCAGGGCCGCTTGCCACCCTTTCAAAAGGCCAAAGTGGGAAATCGCCGGACACACTTCAGATGTTACAGGTGGACACATACCCATGGTCAGTACAAAGGTTAGAACTCTACTCTTTGCATAATGAAATGTGTAGTCTTGTAGCAGGTCAGTTGCTTATTGTGTGTCTTGTAACAGTTAGGAATGTACATACATAAACAAGTATGTTATGCAACTCCTACATAAGAATGGGATATAGTGATGTCCCACAATCTCAGGACATTTGCCATTTGTGATACATTTGTCAGGACACAACTGCCCAAGGAGGGACTGTCCCTTGCAAAGAGGCACAGGTGGTAACCCTACCCCAGGTCTGCCATAGGGTTGCAAACACAGAACAATGCCACCACCCACGCCGATGTTGGCAGTGGATATCCAACACTGAAGTGCCACAGCAAAGGATAGGACATTTATGTATAGTGTCACAGCACACATGTGCATGGGCATATACCGTCGATGTCATACGGAATGTGCGCACGATGTGCACCTATCCCACGCAGTAGGGGCGACTATGTCAATTATGTGTAATGCAAAGCTGGCATGATGGATATGTTCACAAATCATAGACAGTATCACAGGCATAGCATGCATGATGGAGCGATGGGCTAATGTTATATACATACACAAGATATGTATGGCCTGCACATATGGGACAATGTAGTAGCAGAATAGGTACCCAAAATGGAGGTAACAGCAAGTGACCATGTCCAAACGTTCCATAGCAGGTGCAATGTGTGCCACAATGATGTCCAGCAGGGCCGTGTAAACACATGTGCAATGTACACAGTACTGACACCCCCCCCATGGTAGTGTCCACTGAACGGCAGAACTGGATGTCAACTGTCATGTCTATACAATACGTCCGCTGTGGTGGTACCATGGGTGTGTGTCACCCACCAGCAAGGCAGCTATCACACGACTAGTGACACAGTGTGCCCCTGTGGGATGTGCACAGGACCTATGTCCCACAGCATGGTGTGTGTCCAGTCTGTGGATGTCACACAGACGCCCGGCTGAGCAATGTGGCATGTGTGCACACATGCAGGACTGCTACTCCCTGCCCACAGCAAACGCCATGTAGGAGTACTACATGCATCAGTACTGTGGAGAACATGGCCCATGGCAGAGTACATTACACCCCTGTGTTCGTGGCATGCAGGTGAGCACAGATGTGTTACATGACTGTCATTTGCATATGTCAACTGTCTGAGCTGGGTAGACAGCACAGCATGACTATACTGAGACATGTAACGTTGTATCCATTGTGTAAGGTACACCACACATGTGTCATTGTAACACGGCCCGCGAGTACATGTGTGTATGGCACAGGTACAAGGGCACGCAAGGTATCAGCTAGACATACGGTCCAGAAATGTGTAGTCCGGCACATGTGTACCCACGGTATGGTGTAATATGGCAACCACAGCACCATGTGGGCCATGGGTGGGTAGATCAACCATGTACAACGGATATGCCTGTATACGGACAGTATCCATGTGATACACACCGCATGACTGTCAGTATGCAAATGTGATGTGTATGCACTATGTGTGATGTAACTGATGCAATGATATCTACATGATATATCTGCCACACTGACACCTGTATGGGTGTCAGCAACATGAGCAGGATGAGCTAGAATGCTGCCAGGTATGTAGAAGTGGTACATGTAGGCATGTACAGTACTGTGTGACAGCAGGTAGTGTACGTATGCAAATACTGAGCATGAGGGGCCACATGTCTGGGGAATGTGCAATGCCACACGTCCCTGAAATGTTGGAGTCAGCATGATATGCCTGCACCACTGTGTGAACTGTACAGAAGGCACATGGGCCACCATGCCGAAACATACGGTACGATGTGATGCAGGATGTGTACACTGTCAATAGCATAAAGTGGAATGGTGCTGAAGGGCAAAGAGCGGATCATGTCTGATGTGATACCCTCTGTAGCACCCCAACCACCCATGCAATAATATGACAGGTGGCCAGCATGGTATGTGGTGTGCTGTGGCGCACAGAAGCCCAACAAGGGTGCCAGGAAAGGCATGCAGGTAGTCATTGAGTGTGTGAAGCATGTATGTCAAGATGTGGCCCAGTGCCATACTGAATGGCCCAGTCATGGGTGTAGAGATGCAGCCCCATACGTGCAATGCAGTACCATCCATGTGTAGTGTGATAGATGTGGTAGTGTGGTGGTCAGGGTGCACAACGACATGAATGGGCTAGCAGTCACTGACGCAGCTGCTGCAGAGACATGTAACAGCCAGGTTGGCGGGATACAACAACCACGGCGGTTGGAGGTGACATTGGGACTGTGTTCCCAGACATAACATGTGCATGACAGTACTATGTATGTGTCCACAGGGTTAATACAATGTCCAGCCAAGGATTGGAACCCTGTAGTGAGTGAGAGTGTGTATTGTTGGTAGGTACCCCATTGGCAGGCAGGATGCCAGCAACATCTGTGTCGCCAATGCCTGCATGACCGTGGTATGCTGCATTGAATGTGGATGTAGTCAAACAGCAGAGACATACCACCACACCGCGTGAGGGCCCACACTGCAATGTCTGGCAGTCATGTGTAGGTAGCTAGCTGTGGAGTATGTCATGCACCAGCAGGACACACCATGACTGTCAAGTGACACACAACACACAGGTGAACAAAACTACCGCGGCAACAGCCTGCACATGTGCCCATACAGCACGTGTGCATGGAACAGGAATACCACTGTATGCCTGTGAAAGTGCCAGCACCACCATGTCTCAGTGTGGGATAGCATGGTCCCTACCAGTGTGTAAATGTAGCAGAAGTGCACTGTGATCACTGTTGGCATAGGCACATAGACTGTCCATCGGACGGGTGCCATGCCCTCAACTACCTCTGTCAGTGGATGTCAGTAATACCGCTGTAGTGTGTATGTACCATGCATGCTGCTATGGTTGTGTGCTTAGGTGTGGCTAGCAGGGATGGTAAGCATGGATGTTCAGCAAACAGAGGGGGGAGGTGTGTAGGCCTAGCATACAGACACATGGAGGTTTGGTGCATGCTGAGGGTATTGCAGGTATGGTATGTGTCGTGTAATGTGTCACCCAGCTATGCGTACTGCATGGCCAAGCATGTGTGGGTACGTGGGAGTCCATACTAGGGAAGGTCCTGTTGCCCGCAATACATAGCAGTAGCAACTGTCCCAGGTGCAATGTACAGCATGCCAACCCGACTGGCATGTAACCTGTGGTGTACAGTGTCTGCACTGTCGCAAGGTCACAATGTGTGTACTGGCCACAAACATGGGTATCTGAACATGGACTACCTATGATGCAATGTGTCATGGGAAAATACAGTATGTGTGTAAATCACGGTGTGGTGTGGGAACCACCCACCTGTGTGTGTTGCAGTCCAGGTATGTGACTGGGAGGTATGATCTGTGTACAATCTGTACAGGCAGGTGTGCCGTGTAGGCCATCGAGGCATTTCCCAGGCAATCAGATAAATGACATGTGTGCTGTACTGTGTGTGCAGTGCTACTGTACAGCACAGTGGAGGGTGTAAGCATTGTCACACATCACTGCATGCTGTGCCCACCTGTGACAGCCCTGCCAGAGGCAGACATGTGACACCGCTGCACAGGCAGCATAGCATGAGAAGATGTACATGTGGGCTGCACACCTTAGCCAGATGTCCACACGCCATGTGTGCCACGGTAGTGTGGTTCAACACGACTATCAGACTGGACAAACAGCACATGCCTGCATAACAACAGTATGACCATAGTCAACAGTCCCAGTGACAGAGTAGGCCAATGTAGACTATCCCTGCATGCAGACCAGTGGCTACTGGACACCTGGCTAGACACACACCTGGACGGTTAATTCACCATTGAGCCATCACATGTCCACGCCCATGTGGGCCGCATAATGTCATCACAGGGTGGTCACAATAGCAGGTGGCAAGGCAGACACGGTGTACCAGGTGATGTGTCATGTGTGCATATGTTGAGTAGCACAGCCGCTCACATGTCTGCAACATACTGGTGCACGATGTATACCGTTACATGATGAATGGAACTGCACTGTCACCCACTACAGGGCCAGCTGGCACAGGTGTGGTGTGACTGGTGTAACCCATGTTTGCACAGGATACACACTGCTGTTGTAGGCAGCCATGCTGGTGGCCACCAGTGATATATGCAGTGGTCATACAAACATACCGCATACAGTGTTCAGACAGGAATGTCAATTGTCGTGGACGATGTGCTGCTATGTGAATGTGGGTGTTTGTTGTGAATGTCACACATGCAGAAGACACCATCTGGTGCAGTCATGGTTGTCAACACCGGTACACACATCCACAGCAGTCAGAACCCAGTCCCGACAATGTGTGTCAGTCACCCTTGCACCGTGTGACATATATGCACATGGCGGAACACCTCCCACTGTCATCTAAGCTGGCTACATGATGGCTGGAATGTGCTGTAGAAATGTACAATGCTGGTAGCCCAATGAAGTACCTGGAATCAGACACAGTACACTATGTCAGCCATGTAAACCATGCACAACAATGACTGCCCAACAGACACAAACAATGCATTGACACATGGAACATGTGCTCATGACAACCCCCACTGAGGTATGTTGCACATATAGATGTACAATTGTCATCTATGGCCATAGCATGGATGCAGACACACATACTCCACAGGTAGTACCATGTGATGTCGGTAGGGGGCATTGCTTGTGTATATGTCACAGTAGATGTACACAGACATGTCCTGCATAGCCGCCATGTAGGGGTAGCTGTGGTATGTCACTACTGGACATGCCCATACAGAGTACCATGTCCCGCAGGAGATGTGTTAGGTGTGTACCACATGTGACATGCTGACAACAATCTGCGATGTGTATGGCTGCCGGTGTACCTGTGTGACAATGTCCGTGATGGGTGCAAAGGCACATAGTATCGTATTGTATGCACACAAGCCCCACATAGCTGCATAGCCCGAACATACAGTACAAGGAGTGTGTGGGATGATAGCAACCCACAGGTGGAGATGGGTATGGACGGCGCCCACAACCACATGTGTCTGTACGGTGTTGACGCCCACGACACATGAGCATCTGAGAGGCTAGCGCCACAGTTGTACAGGGTCGCATGTACATATGTTCCGCAACATCCCTGTATGTCCCACCACTGGCCTGTGGACCGATGGACAACAAGCAAATGTGCAGGTATGAGATGTGCACAGCACATCACAGATGCCTACCGTAGAACAGGCCTACCATGTAGACATGTGCACAGTAGGTCTGCGCCACCTGCAGTCAAACACGCTAGGTGCCAAACCACACCAATAGTCCGCCAATGACACAGATGGGCGCATGCCTCTGTGTATGTATGTTCGTGAATGGCTCCGCATATCAATATAGCCGTGTCAACATTGTGAACAACAATATGAATGGGTCGTATCAGTGAGGGGTGCATCATATGTGTATGGTCAGATCGACGATACCATCAGTGGGCCTGCTATGTGAACATCCATGTCCCCATACACGGATACCTCTGCTGAGGCCAACACCACATTCACACAGGGAGGGATGGCAGTGTGTAGTGCAGCAGCAGACATGTGGGTGGCAGCGGCAATGTATGTACACATATGTGTTACCCACATCAGTTCAGGCAGATATCCATGTGCATGGGATAGCGGTGTGTGTACACATACAGCACTGTGTCGATCAACATCCCAGCACATAGCACCTGCCAGGGCTACAGTGTATGCATGGATGTGTGATACCTGCATGCACCACACACACCCTCAACAAGCAGCCGCACAGCATACCTCGCTGGAGGACAGTGTCCACACCATGGTGATAAACATGTGGAATGTCCATTTTCACACAGCTATGACAAAAGCAATGGACAGCCACCCTGCCAATACCGGCCAGCCCCTGAGTGGGTCACACCCATTGCCATGTATGTGGCATACCCTGCCATATCATGCAGAGATGGCCAGCAAGGCTGCATGAGCTATCACGGTCCCACATGGTGCAATGGACAAAAGGCACTCTCACTATCAACCATACACAGTAGTAATGTGGTGGCGATGCACCCTGTCATGTTACAGGTGCTGTGTGATGCTCTGCACAATGTGTGCGGGTACACGCTATGCATGGCCTTTCCTGCCAATGTGTCATGGTTACACATTGCTCCATGTGTATCACATACGCAACACAGGTGCGCTGGTGCAAGTTGTCCAGCACCGGTACAGTGCTGTGTGGAAGTACATGGTACAACACATGCATGTGCAGGTGTCCATGTGTATGTGTACAGTGCCGCTGCTGACGTTCACAATGGACACAGACGTGATGTGTATTGACATATACACAGTGTACAGGTGAACAGTAGCACAGACGTCACATGGGGACATATGCCAACTGATATGGACATAGGTGCAGCCAGGTACACATGTCCATGGCAGGCTAACATCTACATGGTATGACACAGTGTGATGGGGTGGCACACAGATATGATGTGACACCCAGTGCTCAATGGTGTGAAGCCACAACATCGGCTGTGTCACCGCCATGATGCCCTTCACAGATCACTGTGCAGATGTCGTACATGTCATAGCAATGCATTTCCAACAGTATGCCAGCACAGCAGTGTGAATGTGACCTGCCACCATCATTATGTCTTCCAGATAATGCCACGCTCCCGCTTCCACCATTTAGCCGACAGGAGGAGGAGGTCATCATACCATACCTCCAGAGTAACTACAACGCCTGTTTAGCCATGTGCCACAGCAGGCACAAGAACGGCAGGAGATGTGGGATGAGTTGTGCAGGAGGGTGAACAGCGCATGGAACCAACCGCAGCTACCAACAAATCCGCAGGCACTGCACAGACCTGATCCGCATGCAAGACAGCGTGCCGCTGCAATCGCCAGGCAACAACGTGGGACAGGTGGTGGGCCACCAACACAGCCCCCACTCACAGCTACGGAGGAGCTCCTGGCTAGTCTGGGGACACCCACGGAACAACACGCAGAAACACCTGCGCGCATCGTGGAGGTGGGGGTCTCCCGAAGCTATGAGCCTGGAGCTGCATGGTAAGTCAGTGTTGCATGTTTGTATGATAGGCGACGTGGGTGTGGGTGTCATAGTACAACACATGATATAGCAATACATGCCAGGTATATGGCCACACAACATGCAAACCATTGTATGCTATGTTGTGTTAGCAGACATGTGCATAGCACATGCAACCACACACATGCATGATGTGTCATGCACAGTGCTGACCGTGGATATAGTAATGGCTAATGTGTATACCTTTGTGTAATGCCTTTACAGGTACGTCTGGCGTGTCGCAAGGCCAAGGGTCTGTTGCAGGTAAGTCTGTTGCCAGTCAAACGCATGTTCTGCTGTATTGATATTCCCCATGTGTCTAGGCATGACATGCTCACCTGTGTGTGCCGCCGCCACGGTATACAGCTCGCACCACCCGACATACACACCACCCATGTACAGTAGAGACACCTGCTATCAGAGTGGTATGACACCACACAACCAATTGGTGTGTTACGTGCATTCAGCTATGCATACAATGGTGTATGTGTTACACAATGGCTGCATGTGTAGTATGCATTGGTATGCCAGTGCAGTATGGACACAGTACCACAGAGTGAGCTGTGATCTGGCCAGAGCACAGGTGTTACCAATGTGACCCATGCCCCTGCATCGGTGCACATCGCCAGACATGGCGCATGCCATGTCCCATGCACGGATGTCTGGCTGCAGCATTGTCACACCATGATATGACCTATGCACAACATAGCAGACATACACACTGTCAGCATATCCAGAGAATGTGACACGCCACACTAGTATGGGTGTATGTCACATGGGCCACCACAGGGCCGTGCACAATGTCTACCACACACAATTGTCAATGAGTCAGACAGACAAGGCCATGGTTGATACCTACAGGCGTGTTGCCACACAGCACATCCACAGTGGGTACTCACCATTGCACCCTGTACACACATAGTGGGTTCATCAATGTAGTGGACCCCCTGGACATCTGATGTAGTACACCAGTGACATGACATTCCTCTCCACAGCTACTACAGGTGCCTCCAATGTCCACCATATATGTGCTGCTGAGCAGCTGAACTGGCTTACAGACATGGCAATGTAATGCGGCCAGGTCACGCGATCGCACAGACACATAGCTGTGTCCTGCTACTGTGCAGTGGCACAGAGCCCGCACCACACACCGCACAGCTATGCACACAGCTCACAGCAACGCATCTACACAGACATCACTGTTACACATACATTGTATCTGTACACTGTACACATCACACTGCACCATGACAGCCATCATGATGTGGTGCATGTGGTGGGACACCATCTTCACACGCCCACATGATACCGCACATGTTTGCGTGTACATTACATACTGTTGCCAGCCATGTGTACTCCCAACCTGCCCGTGGCCACACGGTGTATCACGCTGATGCATGCAAACTACCATGAATGTGTGTACTGCATGCCTACTAAATGACACCTGCCTGTTGTACTGTCCCCACCAGGGCAGTGTACATACTGCCACTAAGAATGTCTGGTCTGCATTCACTGGTCTGTGTTGTGTGAATGCTGCATGCCACCTGCATAATCACATGCATGCTGTGTGTGTGTGTGTGTGTGTGTGTGTGTGTGTGTGTGTGTGTGTGTGTGTGTGTGTGTGTGTGTGTGTGTGTGTGTGTGTGTGTGTGTGTGTGTGTGTGTGTGTCTGTATTGTAAACGATGGTATGTCTTTGTATTGACAGGTGCTGTAGGTGCGTTACCCTCCTGCGGTCCATCTGATCCTAGTGTCCCCACAGATACTAGTGGTGATGAGCATGTGCATGAGGCACGGGCAGGGTCGTCACAGGCAGAGACTGTGCCACTGGAGAACATCACACATACGTCCCTTTCATCCCTGCACACAGTTCAGATGCCGACACATACCCCAACACCGTTGCCCATAGATGACGGTCAGTCAGCGCCTGTTGTCCCCGAGCAGGAATGTGTGGTGGCTGCAGAAGGTGTGGGGACACACGATGTTGCCAGTGTAAGGACTGGTGCAGTGCCACGCAGGCATGTGGCAGGTGCTGCCCGTAGGGGAGCACCGCCAGACATACACCTGCCGCCCAGGTGCAGCAGCTGGTATAACCAGACGCATGTTCCAGACTGTAATGGCGGCGCAGGCACGCGCGAACGGCAGAACCAGGAGGGGCAGAGGCTGCAGAGGTCTGCAATCCGCACTTAAATGACAGCATCCAGGCATTGGCGAATGCACAACAGCATCTTGCCGATGTTCTGGATAGGAGATTGGGCGATATGGCTGGTCTCATCGACCGAGGCTTGGCCATCCTTGAGCCGCAGCGACTCCGGCAGGAACACCAGGTAGGGTGAGGCATAGGGCACGTGGGCGGTGCCAGCAACACCACCTGCTGCAGGTCAGCGTGCGTGCCACCTCCCATGCCCACACAGACAGTGATGGTAGCAGTAGCACTGCAGCTGCTACCACACCATCCACACCTGGACAGAGCAGGCCACGCGGACGCGGCCCTGGACGCCCCGCCGTGGGCACGCTTCCAGCGGACATGTGACATCGGAGAGTGGACAGTCTGTACCTCCACCCGGTCGTGTCTGCGCGACCCCAGGCAGGCGCTGGTCACTTCGGCCGCAGACACAGTGAGCCGTAACACCTGCACTGTACAGTCAGGGGCTGCCAAGCATACCCCGTAGGCATCACAGATGACTGAACTGTGTACACACACACCCACACACAGCAGACACAACTGTAGGGCTCCACCACACCCACATGCAATCTACATAGTCATGCCCACTCAATGCACTGGCCCTTACACACACACATGATGTCATCCATTGGTACAGCCCATGCCTGTGGCACACATATCACCCTGTGCAAATGATTAAGTCTCTGCCGCGATAACTGTGAGCCACACCATCAATGCACGGTTAAGCTGACATATTATGATGCACAGGGTGGACACGATAGTGAGAGGTGTATGTGATACCTGTGTCCGCATAGTACGTGCTGTGTATGTTGTGGTGTGTGTGTATGGCTGGTGACAGGTGTGTATGTGATGTGTGTTCTGCACGGACATCATGCAGCAGACATACCATGCAGGACAGGTGCACCATTCATTGATATGTGTACACAGTATGTGTGGTGGTTACATGTGTAGCACCATGTCGGTGCAGTTAACCCGTATGATACTGATGGTGTACTTGCACGTGCCTACTGGGAGCACTGTAATTAGTTCCCCACATGTAGTCGTGGTGTACCCACAGGCATGTCTGGCAAAATCAGCATAGCACAGTTACCCACATCTGGCATGGACCCCTACATAGGTACATAGGCACACATGAACGTGACAGGATATGTGCCCTACGACATGTGTGGACCTAGCATTACTGTGTGTGGCATCTAACACCCCTCAGGATGGTGATGCCATATCCATCAGTCCCCAGTCCCTGGTCTAGCAGTGACACACAGAGGTTGACTGGCGCATAACTATAGTCACACATCCACACGTCAGTAGCAGTCCTGGACAAAGGCAGTCAGGGCCTTTCCTTCACATGGCCTGGCACTCCTCCCCGTGTTGTAGTGTGTGTCTGGCTGTTACCCTGTTCCCCCAGCACGTCCCACTCATCTTTGGGTTGAGGTGTCTGACAGTCGCTTCTGTGCCCGTGGTTCGCATGGGGCCTGGGAGGTGGAATGTGCCCATGTCACCCAGGTCAGACATGGCCGTGTATGTCGGGCACAGATCACCACGGAGCAGCTGTGCTGTGCAGATCCACAGCCAGTGTCCCCTTGGCCGCACCTTGTGACACATGTCCTAGCAGCGCCATCCCCGCCTTGTGGAACGCTTATGTCCTTCCGAAAGTGCTGCAGGCGCCAGGTGGTTAGCTACAGGCCACATGTGCCATTGTACGCAGTCATTGCACTGGTGTGTGATGTGTACAGGGGTACAATGAACACCCCTGATGTGGTTGCCATTCCATCCAGACCAGGAGGCCACAATGGAATGTCTTCACACCCACATTGCCATTGTGTGTGTTGACAGAGGTTGCCAACAGGTGTGGTAGCCATTACCCTGAACATGTCCACCATCTTCAATGGCGTACTCACCTACATGTGACATTGGGACTAACATGTTCTTCACACTGGGTAGGGCTGCACCTTCTCTGGCATTTGTTAGCAGGCCATGGCTCTGGCACCAGTCAGCCATGTCTATGACGCCTAGGTGGATGTACGGTAACATGGTGTGCTGGGTATGTCGGCCGGTGCGTAGTCATCTGCATACCTTGTCTGCTACAATCCCCCTATGATTGCATGCACATTGAAGGTCGGATGCCATCTGGCAGGGTGCACAGGAGTGAGCCCTGTGGCCCTCCACTGGGTCCAGATATGAGTGTGACAAAGCACCTTCAGCACCAACCCTGTGTGGTGTGACCTCCAACCTGTGTGAGAAGCATCGGGTGACATATGTCCCCACATGTATGCTGGCGAGCCTTTACATGGGTCCCATGTGTAGTGTGCTCTGAACGCCCCACCAGGTCATGGTACTGTGTGCAAACCCACATATCCCCATCAATGGCCTTGGTGAACACTCCAGACTGGACGAGCAGGTTCGGGAGGCAGGATCCGCCTTGACTATGTAGTTGTGGGTATGTTCCGTATTGGCTGTAAACCGCTATCTGTAACAATGACCACCTGTATGGACCTCCACACAGCTTTGCAGACAACACTTGTCAAGCGATAGGGTGTGGCTGTTGACAGTCCATAGGAGCACTACCCTGGCATAGTGGGACCACAGATGCCATATGGCATCCATTGGGGACATAGCCCATAGTAAGGCTAACATGACACAGTGGGCGCATGTGTGGGCCGAGGGCCTCAAAGAGGATGGGTAGCACACAGCCAGGGAAACCATCGGTGCCCATTGCTGATCTGTCAAACGCCATAGAGATATGGGATCACCCCAGGCCATATGACATGTTTTGGAGGATACACTCTGGTGGGATGGATATGTTCCCTGTTGGGGGGGGGGGATGTATGCATGGAACATGTCCTGTGGTATGCAGACAATGTCTGTGGGTGCAGTGACTGTTGTACCATTCTGGACCATTTCCAGGCAGGTCTGTGTGCCCCCAACCATGTCCTTACCACAGTTAGGGAAGGCCCTGTGGTTGTCTCATGTGCCCTCTGCAGTACCACTCCCACGAGCGGACCTGGATGTTGGTATGTGGGGCGTATGGTGACGCCGGTATGAAGGGGTGATGGTTTTCCTGGTACTGTCATTGCCCTGCCATGTAGTAGCTCCAACTGTTGATGTACAGGTAGTCAGTGGCTGTCGTCCACCACACCATGTGCCTACCTGTGGTGGACAAGGTCCTGATGTCATCATGTTTGCCTGTTGCAGACATGCATGTGGGTGGTCGGGCAAGGCATTCGGTAGGCTTTCCCCGGTCTGGCCTCTGTTCAACATTGGCATGGAGGACATGTAGGGTACCACACCGGTCATATGATGTGTGTGGTTTTCTGTGGAGAGGTCATCACTGAGGTCCCCATGCTGGTGTTGGTTACAGTGAGTGGATGACCAGTGGATCCACTATACGGTCTTGCATCACCATTGAGGGCTGTACATCCTGTGTGGGGCCTATCCTCACCATGCGTGATGGGCAGAACTGTCAGACATCCCCCCCCCTGGTATGTATGGTGCATGGCTGTTTAACAGTGGCCAGGTGTGTGAACACCTGGGGCTGCTGGCGTACTGTGTTGCGCCATGGGTAATGTTCCCAGGCTATGTATGGGTGGTTCATGTCACACAAACGGTGCTGTTGTGAGAGCATGCCCACTCACCAGTGTCCTCAGGACATCTGTGAAGGTATCCTGTGTTTGTGAGGGTTGTCTGTAGCATGCAACAAACTGTAGGCCAGTCCTACACATGGTTAATTGCACCTACATATTCCCCGCAGCAACAACAACGTCTGTGGCATGACCGGTTACTGTTGTGTGGCCGACACACAGGATGGTCCGTGATTCCGCCACCCATGCCGCCGCACCATGTGTATGCATGTCTGATCTGTGCCGACTTAAGTGTCTGAGCATGCCCAGTAGGCAGCTGTGTAGATAGACACACAGCACAGTGCACACCGCAGCCGCCTGCAGTAATACCCCGGTGCATGCCTCTATCCCCACGCAACGGCCACGCCTGTGGCATGGCCAGGTTTCTGTTGTGTGGCTGGACACACACGACGGTCCACATGACGCCACCCATGCCGCCGCAACATGTGTATGCATGTCTGCCCTGTGCCGAGTCTAAGTGTCTGAGCATGCCCAGTATGCAGTGATGTACTGATCAGTAGTTACTTGTTATTCTCGACTGCAGCACTAACGCAGTTAGTGTACGGGCACTTTGGGATGGTAACAGACTGCGCGGATCAAGCGACTCTGTCCGAACACCCGAGCGGGCGATTGCCTTTGCAAATGATACCACTCACGAGGGGTATGCCTCCTGACAGCGCCTGCTCAGTAAACTCGGTAGCTGCTCTGTAAATGCTTCATACTGTAGTGTGTTCATGTAGATAGGCGAGGTTCGCCCCCGCCCTTTCCGTGTGTGTGTGTGTGTGTGTGTGTGTGTGTGTGTGTGTGTGTGTGTGTGTTTCCATCTGCCTCTGCGACTGATTACGCTTTTAGACGCCCCGCAACACATGCCTTGGCTATTGCCAA
Organism: Protopterus annectens; assembly: GCF_019279795.1. Lineage (NCBI taxonomy): Eukaryota > Metazoa > Chordata > Ceratodontiformes > Protopteridae > Protopterus > Protopterus annectens. Next base: position 951,665,439 of record NC_056746.1, on the reverse strand, counting down.
CTATTGTCTTGCGGCAGACGGCAGCAGCCGACAAGTATGCCTGTGACAGCGCCTGTTTAGCAAACTCGGTAGCTGCTCTGTAAATGCTTCATACAGTAGTGTGTTCATGTAGATAGTCGTAGGTTCGCCCCCGCCCCTTCCGCAGCGTGTGTGTGTGTGTTTCCAGCTGCCGCCGCGACTGATTATGCTTTTACACGCACCGCAACACATGCCTTGGCTATTGCCAACTATTGTCTTGCGGCTGACGCCAGCAGCCTACAAGTATGCCTGTGACAGCGTTCTGTTTAGCAAACTCGGTAGCTGCTCTGTAAATGCTTCATACAGTAGTGTGTTCATGTAGATAGTCGAGGTTCGCCCCCGCCCCTTCCGTGCGTGTGTGTGTGTGTTTCCAGCTGCCTCTGCGACTGATTATGCTTTTAGACGCCCGCAACACATGCCTTGGCTATTGCCAACTATTGTCTTGGCGGTTGACGCCAGCAGCCTACAAGTATGCCTGTGACAGCCTCTGTTTAGCAAACTCGGTAGCTGCTCTGTAAATGCTTCATACAGTAGTGTGTTCATGTAGATAGTCGAGGTTCGCCCCCGCCCCTTCCGTAGCGTGTGTGTGTGTGTTTCCAGCTGCCTCTGCGACTGATTATGCTTTTAGACGCCCGCAACACATGCCTTGGCTATTGCCAACTATTGTCTTGGCGGTTGACGCCAGCAGCCTACAAGTATGCCTGTGACAGCGTTCTGTTTAGCAAACTCGGTAGCTGCTCTGTAAATGCTTCATACAGTAGTGTGTTCATGTAGATAGTCGTAGGTTCGCCCCCGCCCATTCCGTGTGCTGTGTGTGTGTGTTTCCAGCTGCCTCTGCGACTGATTATGCTTTTAGACGCCCGCAACACATGCCTTGGCTATTGCCAACTATTGTCTTGGCGGCTGACGCCAGCAGCCTACAAGTATGCCTGTGACAGCGCCTGTTTAGCAAACTCGGTAGCGCGCTCTGTAAATGCTTCATACAGTAGTGTGTTCATGTAGATAGTCGAGGTTCGCCCCCGCCCCTTCCGCGGTGTGTGTGTGTGTGTTTCCAGCTGCCTCTGCGACTGATTATGCTTTTAGACGCCCGCAACACATGCCTTGGCTATTGCCAACTATTGTCTTGGCGGTTGACGCCAGCAGCCTACAAGTATGCCTGTGACAGCTTCTGTTTAGCAAACTCGTAGCTGCTCTGTAAATGCTTCATACAGTAGTGTGTTCATGTAGATAGTCGAGGTTCGCCCCCGCCCCTTCCGTAGCGTGTGTGTGTGTGTTTCCAGCTGCCTCTGCGACTGATTATGCTTTTAGACGCCCGCAACACATGCCTTGGCTATTGCCAACTATTGTCTTGGCGGCTGACGCCAGCAGCCTACAAGTATGCCTGTGACAGCGCTCTGTTTAGCAAACTCGTAGCTGCTCTGTAAATGCTTCATACAGTAGTGTGTTCATGTAGATAGTCGAGGTTCGCCCCCGCCCTTCCGTGTGCGTGTGTGTGTGTTTCCAGCTGCCTCTGCGACTGATTATGCTTTTAGACGCCCGCAACACATGCCTTGGCTATTGCCAACTATTGTCTTGCGGTTGACGCCAGCAGCCTACAAGTATGCCTGTGACAGCGCCTGTTTAGCAAACTCGGTAGCTGCTCTGTAAATGCTTCATACAGTAGTGTGTTCATGTAGATAGTCGAGGTTCGCCCCCGCCCCTTCCGTGTGCGTGTGTGTGTGTGTTTCCAGCTGCCTCTGCGACTGATTATGCTTTTAGACGCCCGCAACACATGCCTTGGCTATTGCCAACTATTGTCTTGGCGGCTGACGCCAGCAGCCTACATGTATGCCTCGACAGCGCCACGCCAGTTAACTCGGTAGCTGCTGTGTAATTGATTCATACTGTACTGAGTTCATGTAAATAGGCGAGGTTCATCTCCGCCCCTTCCGTGTGTGTGTGTTCCGCTGCTTTCACCATACATCTGAATAAGCAAATTGTTACAGTGTTCACGATCAACAGTGTGATATTTAAAATCATGTTAGGACTCACATTGTTGTTTGTGAACATTCGGAGACATAGCATATGTCCTGCACACATAGTGGAAACAACGAAATCGATGCATGTATTCATGTAGTGTTCAAATGTTACGTAAGACTTGGGTTGTGTCGAACCACGGTGACTATTCTTGCTGCATGTTTCCGGTTTGTTTGTGTTGCATAGTACAATATCATGTAATACGTGTTCATAGTATGCTTTCTGTGATGGTGACATGTGTGTGTTTCGTTAGCAGTACGTCTCTGCTTTCTATGCTGTGGCTACATCCCCATTGCTCGCATAGAAAGTGACAAATGGAAGTGTAAGGGTGGACATTTAAAGCCTGGATACTTCCATGTTATGTGTAAGTCTCACGGGGCCAACGGGTGATAGCGCATACATGTCTATGAAGTACCTTTGGATACCATATGCCCCGTGTCGTGGACGAAATGTTTATGTTGACTGTTCCATCTACCTATGTGTGACATTGTTTGGGGCCATAGGGTGCCAGCAAGTCTTCCCTGTTCATTGGGTGTTTGCCATGTTGTATTGACATCAATCCTATTAATTCACCGAAGGATGTGTTTCTTTGGTGTCAACGCCATAGTTTGACCTTCCTATGTCATTCCCAGCAGACGTGGAGATTGTGCCATTGGTATCTTTACACAGGTGACCCATCTGTTCCACTGTATGGAAGCCGCAGGATCCCCATACATGTGCTGGCACATGGTGTGTTGTGTACCGGTATCTGCCCAGCGGTCTTTCTTTGAATGGGGTGTGTGTACTGTACACCGTGATCTGTATTCCCTGGGTTATGCCTTGCAACAGCTGTGGATTCCCCAGGTTGGCAGCTATGGGTGCCATCTTGGCCGTGACGCTTGTCCATCCATGGGAACTGCCTACTGGACACTAGTATCGGGCTGTCAACATTTCACAGCTGCATTCTCCATTTCCGTGGATGATCGGTATTAGTATTGCGGAGTAACGATATGTTATGGCCACGCCCCGCACACGGGCGGACGGTGAATCATCTGCCAATCCACACCGACACCCATATATGCATACCCACGATCCCATGTCTGCAACCGCCGACAGTACCCCTTGCACACCCTTCATGTGTGCAGAAATGGGATGTGGACGACGTATGGATGCAGCAGCCTGGGGAGTCCTATTCATATGTCCTGCATTTCATGGACGGCTGTCATCACCCTTGAAGACACCTGTGGTGCACATATCTACCTGTGCCGTAGTAACGGCTGTCACCTCTTCCGTTCACACTATGTTGCTCACACTCACTTAAGGAGTTATATTTGGGTCCTGCAATGGACACCGATGTGCATATGTAAAGTTTAGCACATGTTGGACTGTGTCCATTCGCCAGTGGGTTTGACTGCCGCCATATGTTCCCCATTCCCGGATGTCTGTCCGCCTACCCATATTATGTAGTGCTACGTAACCCGTGTCCTTCCACAATCTACCCATAGGGTGTTACTGTAGTCCTGCAGGTTGGCAACAGCTTTACATAATCCTCACAGGTACCATTGTGAACTATCCGCCACTGAATTGTCAGTATAACACAGCCGGTACATGTAGAACCTATGAATTCATGACAGTATGTCGGTTATGTGTGTGAACTCCATATTTTAGCGATAGTATGGCCTTCCTACTTCACGCTGTTGGTGTGCCATTAATATGTGTTCCGCAGGTCGCAGGTATGTTCCGCCGAGTGGAGGCGGGTGATCCCCACATACTGGATAGCACCTTCGCTGCTGTGTACGCTGGGATTCGCATGGCAGGATGGATGTCTACGGGTGTATGTACTGCTGTTTCCATGTTTATGTCCTGTGTCATGCCCTACTACGGCTGTGTGATTCCACCAGGCTTGCTATTATGGGTGCCATCTTGTCCGTGACGCTTGTCCATCCTTGGGAAATGCCTACTGACACTGATGTAGGGCTGAACACATTTCACACATGCCTTTAGCATTACCCTATGGGTGCTTTGCATCCTTACTGGGGACTAAGGCACGTCCTGTACCCGCAGCCCTCCCACGGGCGGACAACGGATTATCAGCCAAACAACACCGAGACCCATTTTGCATACCCAGGATACCAGGGCTGCAACCCCCACGGCACGCATGACACATCCTTCATGTGCGGAACTGGGATATGGACGACATGTATGGACACGGCAGTCTGGGGACCTCTGTTCATATGTCCTGCATGTCATGGGCAGGTATCATCAACCTTAAACACGCTGGTGGTGCATATGTTCAGCGGTGCCGTAGTCACGGTATGTACCGGATTGGCTTTTTCTGGCGATACTGGCAAAACAGTCAGAATTTTTGGAGTCCTACAATGGACACCGATGTGCATTTGTAAAGTGTAGAACGTGTTTGACTGTCCCCATCTGGCCAGTGGTATTGACTGCCGCTGTATGTTCCCCAGTCTTGGATGTCTGCTTGACTACCCATCGCTTGTATGACATGGCCTATCTATATCCACGCATAGTATGCGTAAATACAGCAAACCTTAAGGCCCTGCCCATCTTCATAAACGACATTATGGAACATATATCGCTGAAACAGACACTGTCAAATACGATAGACTCCACAGTGAAAGGATACTGAGCTGTCTCAACTACTAACATGGGGCACCGCCGAGTACGGATGTCATGACATAGCCGCCCCTAATTCACTTCCTTCAGGGTCGGTTTAAAGCTAATTAATCAATAAACCTGCTCATAGTTAGGTGGACAGTGCTCCAAGTCTTGATTATAACGTGACATATACATATCAGTGTTGCATGCCTTACTTCATGGAAACAATAATACGGCAACAATGTGTTAATATATCTACAATATTGGTAAATACAATCAGTATCCGGACACATAGTTGATAATTGGTGAGAGTGCACCTTAGGATGTAGTGTGTTGATCAGGTTATTGTATATCGATGTGTATATTAGTAGCATTACGATAACAAAGCATGGAATCAATAGGTACTATTTAAGCATATATTTCACAATTATGAATGTAAACGTGGAGGAGACATCCGTAACCTTCCCTGGTTCCACTGGATCACACACGCACACGCACACCGCATGTCCGGATTGTGTGTTACGCGACGCCGCATATACGCATATCCGTATTCCGCTTATATATGTTTACAGTGTCTGTGTGGTTACGTGTTTTATGCTACTTGTGACTATTCCGTAACATATGTCTGATCCGTTGACGGACGGTGCAGAAAGCACTTACAGCTTTATATATGTAACAGTCTTTGCAGCATGGACGCTTTACGCATTATCGCACATCTATATGTTCTATAGTCATGATTCCAACGTGACTGCAGTCACGCTTGAGACTTACTGTGACCAGTGCACGCTAGCTGTTCGTTGTCATTAATATGCATACCCGCGGTACCTATGTACATTTACATACCACCCCCGCACACACGACGCCACAGGCATCCATTCCCTGCTGGGAAAGGTGCGGTACTGCATGTTGAACATTCCTAATTCCCTCGCCATGGCCCAGGATGCATATGTCGTCACCACAGGGCTGTTCAGATGACAGCTGCTTATATCCCATATGCATACAGGCCTTCGATTGTCAGGGTGTTGCTGTGGTGCTTTGGGTTTGATCTTGTCCGCCCACTGTACGGACCGCCTCTGACCCTGTACGTAATGTTAGATGAGTCACATGGGCACGCTTTTGTCCGTGTCCATGGTACCATGTCACGCCCCCAATTAGTCTTAACCGCAGCGCCGAATGTCCGTGTATCCGCTGTAGATCTCAAGCTATACTAATTGCACACGGTCTGATCGAATCCAACCTACTGCCATTACTAACCCTCCGTGATGTATGGGCTGTGTCGCAATATTACAAGGGTTTAACATTGCGTGACGACGCTCACTGAGCCACAGACATGTCCGCTGCTTTTTGGCCCGGTTCCGCTGTGCTACACATTTAACATGGCGTAACAGGTTGAATAGCTCAGACACGAGGACATCGGGTTGTCCGTCGCTGTCTATTATTGAATGTCTCTGTGGAGTTTGTTTCACAAAGCCACACATTGTCGGCATTGTTAACGGACATCTCGCGCAGTACGCCCGCGACCGACGCTGGTGACGATGTCTGCCTTTGGCCGCTTAACAGGCATTATGCTGTGCCATTATGTCTGGGGATATATGGTTTCCTTCCTTACGTAGATGATGTGCCATACTAGCAATGACCCTAGCGATGACCCGCGCCTGGGTGTGGGTACTGCTGTATTACCCACGCAGAAGAGTGGCCTTAGGGTAAGTGGTGACCTAGGCAGAGGTTGCCACCGATACGCCACCCGCCACCCTCCTGGTCTACCTACACCAAATAGAGTCTGGAAAGGTGCCCCGAGTAGAGCAACACCCTAGACGGCTACCTACTTGGCCTATGCCTAAGGCCGCTATGTGTGTGGTCCCTTGGGCATCGGACTCGGCCACGTGGCACCTCTCCCGCTGGAATGTCCAGGATTAACCACATCCCGTCCCAACGCAGTTGACGCAACATCCCTGGGTCCACATGGTGTCCCAGCTGTGCACTCCGAACTCTATGGGGAATTTAACCCACACTTCGGACAGCTGTGTAATCCTAGCCTCACCTCAGGATACGCATACCTGAGTAGTAGCACAGGGCGACTGTAGTCACACTCCACATAGATGGTGCCTCCACTGACCCTGGGTATTACCATACCATTAGTTTGACAAGCCTTATCTGCAAAGCCATGGAGATGGATCATAATGGGACACATAGATGAGGACATAGGGGACCCAGTGATACTTTGGATACAACCCAGTTTAGCTTGGTCATAGTCAGATCATGCCCTTTACACGTGTTTCACTTTGTAGAATCAGTCACCAAGGCCATTGCTGAGGGTAAACCAGTCCATACAGCCTACCTCAACCCGCAGAGGCCGCCGACACAATACCCCTCGGGTATACTTGATAAACCCGCCATCTTGAATGTAAGTCCATACATCGCCCTATGGGTTGCAAACGGCTAGGTCACAGAACACACATGGCCATAGTTGCTGGCGCCATGTCATACTCACAGCCAGTCACAGGTGGTGTCCCATGGGGCTCAGTCCTGGGTCCACTATTTCCAGCATCTACGCTTCCAATGTACACGCACACAGCGGGGTTATGGGTGACAATGTTTGCATACGACTGCAAACCGGATGCCAAGGTCAGACACACATCTGACACAGATATCCTTCAGGAGTGCCTCACAGATGTGGATAAGTGGTACCAGAGACATGTCCTACAGCTAAATGCCAGGAAATGCATAGGCATACCCTTCGGGATGAACAAGGTTACCCCGAGCTACCATATAGGTGGCAGTCCACTGAACACGGAGGGGGTTACCAGTGATCTGGGGACACGTGTTGTTGTTAAACGCTCGTTAGACACACATGTTGCTAACCTACTTGGGTAGACCTTCCACATTGGCCACATCATCATGAAGGAGTCCACATCTACATCAGGGTAGATCAGTGTCCCCTTGTACTCATCACCAATAGACCTATGATTGGGTACAATGCCCCGCTCAGAATGTATCTGACCCAACACCTGCAGCAGCTGGAAAGGCACCAACAGTTCTTCGACAAACGGATGCAGGGTCTCAGGTATATGTGTTATACTGACCGACTGAAAGGATTCCAGCTGTATACAGTTGCATACCACTTGCCCAGAGGTGACCCGTGCCTGGCATGCACGGCTAGGTCGAACCCAGATCTGATGACTATGCTTCACGAAATAAGGTAGATCCTCAGAACCACAAGGGCAGCTGACGACACCTTGACACTGTCATTAATCGAACGTGTTGTTGGGACGGATTCATCACCCAGACACTCACTATGCTGTGGAACGACATCCCAGTACATGTGAGGGCAAGCACCTCGCTGGCCTTCTGTTAGTATTTACACATGGATGTCTGCATTGATTTCTTTCTGTAACCTTGTAAATGAATGTTACATTAGCACATTGTGAATCTTTACATTTCGTTGGTCTATTTTACAGTACTCATATTCATACGGTTTATGTGTATATATTATGGTTCATTCATATTACTAGGTGTCTGCAGTTCTGTTAATATATTGGCACAATCCGTAGGACATATACATGTAGCTTACACAGTCAGACATTTGGAAAACATTTTATGTTGGTTCATGTTTCATATATGTACATATATTTCCATTTTCCGATGAATACTGTACCTTTCAAAGCAATGTCTGTTGTCCTCACTGTGTGGGATGTGTAACCCAAGTAAGGTTTGTTCGCTTGTCTGCCTTTAAGGCATGTAATTAGTACCTAGCACATCTAATGTACCAACCAATTAATGCTTGTAAATTTAGTAGGTTGGACTACATTGTATGTAGTCTGAATAAGTCTGCTTATGAAGCAGACGGCCGGTGCTCCAATACACTATGCTGACGGCCTTTAATTCTTGGTGTGCTCTGGTTGGTCACTGACGGTCCCTACAGTACCTCGCCTTTGCTTTGGACTTCATCGGCTGGTTGTCTGTGTTTCTTGTATGGAGAATGTCAACTGTAGTCCCTATGTGTATGAGTTGTGTAATGCTTTACTACGGCAGTGTAATTCCACCGGTTTGCATTTATGTGTGCCATCTTAGTCATACGCTTGTCCATCCATGTGAATTGCCTACTATACACTGGTATGGGGCTGTACACATTTCACACCTGCATTTTGCATTCCCCGGAGTATGGTGTGCATTATTAGCGAGAGTGACGATGTGTTACGACACGCCCCTCCCACGGGCGGACAAAGGATTGCCTGCTAAACAACACCGAGGCCAGATTCTACATACCCAGACTCCTTGACTGCAACAGTGGACAGTACCCATTACACATCCTTCATGTGTGCTGCAGTGTGATGTGGACGCAGCTGTATGGACCCGATACCCTGGGTATTTCTGTGCATGTGTGCTGCAGTTCATGGACAGCTATCATCAACATTGAACACGCCATGCGCCTATGTGTACCTGTGACGTGGTGACGACAATTAGATCACATGAGTAATGCAGGAAGCTAGCAGGCATGCTCTGAACAGAATTTTGGGTCCTACAATGGACACCAATGTGCATTTGTCAAGTTAGATGTTGCTGGACTGTGTCCACCTGCCCAGTGCTTTGCACTGCTGGTGTATGTTCCCAATCGCTGATGTCTGTTTGACTACCCATTCCACATGGTGCTACATAACCGCTGCGTTAGTACTGTGAACAAATGACATACATCCAAAGATGGTGGTTACCAACTGCTTCATATAAACCTCAGACATCCCAATGGGACATATCCGCCACTATATTTCCAATATAACACCACCAGAACATGTTGCTTACCTATGCATTCATGTAACCATGTTGTCTTCGTAGGTGGGAATGCCATAGTTTACACATCCCACGTGACGCTGTGTGTGTGCCATTAGTATGTGTTCCACAGGTCGCACATCTGTTCCGCTGTACGGTAGCGGTGCTCCTCAGTCTGTTGCTGGCAGACTGAGTGCTGTGTACGCCGGTGTTGGCACGAGAGTCCGCTCTGTATGTAGAATGTCAACTGTGCTCCCTATGTGTATCTCCTGTGTCATGCCTTACCGCTGCTATGTCATTTACCCGGTTTGCAGTTGTGGGTGCCATCCTGGCCATACGGGTGTCCATCCATGACAATTGCCTACTGGACACTAGTATAGGGCTGTACACATTCCACACCTACATTTAGCATTCTCCGGAGTATGTTTTGCATTATTAGCGGGAGTAAGGCAGGTGCTACAAGACACATCCCTCCCACAGGGCGGAGGAAGGATTGCTCATGTAAACAACACCGAGCACAGAGTCTACATACCCAGAATCCCTTGACCGCGATAATTGATAGTACTCCATTACACATCCGGCCTGTGTGCGGAAGTGTGATGTGGATGCAGTGCTATGGACCCGTACCCTGTGTAATTCTGTGCATCTGTGCTGCATTACATGGACAGCTATCAGCAACATTAAACACGCTTATGTGCATATGTGTACCTGTGACGCCAATGAGTTCACTTAAGTGTTGAAAGAATGCGGCATTCCTGTCTTTAGACAAATTTTTGGGTCCTACATTGGACACCACTGTGCATATGTAAAGTGTAGAGCTTGTCGGACTGTGTCCTTGTGAGCAGTGGGTTTCACTGATACTGTGTGTTCAGGAATCGCGGATGTCTGTTGGACTACCCATTCCACATGGTGCTACATAACCAGGTGATGTAGTACTGTGGACAAATTACATACATCCAACGATGCTGGTTAGCAAATACTCAATTTAAACCGCAGACGCCCCAATGGGACATATCCGCCACTGTATTTCCACTATAACACCACCAGAACATGTTGCTTACCTATGCATTCATTTAACCATGTTGTCTTCATAGGTGGGAAAGCCATAGTTTACATATCCTACTTGTCACTGTGTGTGTGCCATTAGTATGTGTTCCACAGGTCGCACATCTGTTACGCTTGCACGGTAGCGGGTGCTCCTCAGTCTGTTGCTGGCAGATTGAGTGCTGTGTACGCCGGTGTTGGCACGACGGTCCTGCTTTGTATGTGGAATGTCAACTGTAGTCCCTATGTGTATTTCCTGTGTTATGCCTTCCCGCTATGTCATTTACCCGTGTCTGCAGTTGTGGGTGCCATTCTGGCCATACGGGTGTCCATCCATGACAATTGCCTACTGGACACTACTATAGGGCTGTACACATTCCACACCTACATTTAGCATTCTCCGGAGTATGGTTTGCATTATTAGCGGAGAGTAAGGCAGGTGCTACGCAGAAATCCCTCCCACAGGGCGGGTAGAATGATTGCCTGCGAAACAACACCGAGCACAGAGTCTACATACCCAGAATCCCTTGACCGCAACAATTGCCAGTACTCATTACACATCCGGCATGTGTGCGGAAGTGTGATGTGGATGCAGTTCTATGGACCCGTACCCTGGGTATTTCTGTGCATCTGTGCTGCATTACATGGAGAGGTAACAGCAACATTAAACACGCTTATGTGCATATGTGTACCTGTGACTACAATGAGTTCCGTTAGGTGATTAAAGAAGGCGGAAGAGCTGTCTTTAGACAAATTTTTGGGTCCTACAATGGACACCACTGTGCATATGTAAAGTGTAGAGCTTGTCGGACTGTGTCCTTGTGAGCATTGGATTTCACTGATACTGTGTGTTCAGGTATCGCGGATGTCTGTTTGACTACCCATTCCACATGGTGCTACATAACCAGCTGATTTAGTACTGTGAACAATTGACATACATCCAAAGATGCTGGTTACCAACTGCTTCATATAAACCGCAGACATCCCAATGGGACATATCCGGCACTGTATTTCCAATATAACACCACCGAACATGTTGCTTACCTATGCATTCATTTAACCATGTTGTCTTCATAGGTGGGAATGCCATAGCTTACATATCCTACTTGACGCTGTGTGTGTGCCATTAGTATGTGTTCCACAGGTCGTACATCTGTTCCGCTGTACGGTAGCGGTGCTCCTCAGTCTGTTGCTGGCAGACTGAGTGCTGTGTACGCCGGTGTTGGCACGAGTCCGCTCTGTATGTGGAATGTCAACTGTGGTCCCTATGTGTATTTCCTGTGTCATGCCTTACCGCTGCTATGTCATTTACCCGGTTTGCAGTTGTGGGTGCCATCCTGACATACGGGTGTCCATCCATGACAATTGCCTACTGGACACTAGTATAGGGCTGTACACATTCCACACCTACATTTAGCATTCTCCGGAGTATGTTTTGCATTATTAGCGGGAGTAAGGCAGGTGCTACGACACATCCCTCCCACAGGGCGGAGGAAGGATTGCTCATGAACAACACCGAGCACAGAGTCTACATACCCAGAATCCCTTGACTGCAACAATTGACAGTACCCATTACACATCCGGCCATGTGCGGAGGTGTGATGTGGATGCAGTTGTATGGACCCGGTACCCTGGGTATTTCTGTGCATCTGTGCTGCATTACATGGACAGCTATCAGCAACATTAAACACGCTATGGTGCATATGTGTACGTGTGACGACAATGAGTTCAGGTACGCGGTGGAATAACACATTATTCGATTCTTTCCACAATTTCTGGGTCTTACAATGGACACCACTGTGCATATGTAAAGTGTAGAGCTTGTCGGACTGTGTCCTTGTGAGCAGTGGGTTTCACTGATGCTGTGTGTTCAGCAATTGTGTATGTGTGCTTGACTACCCATACTGTGTTGTGCTACAGGAAACATGTCTTCCGACACCAGAAACCAATGCTATACATCCATTGTTGCAGGTTAACAACCACTTTCATACCATACCCAGAGGTCACGATTGGGAGGTATTGCCACTTTATTATCGGAACAACACCCCCAGACTGTGTACATCATGGGAACTTTAGGCCAGTCTTACCGCCCATTTCCAATTGTAATTGGCAGACACATGTCAATACATGTATGATAACACATATTGTCATGCAGAAGTTGATCTATGTTATTTGGACATTGGCTTCTGCTTTTGGCATCCGCTGCTGTGAGTGTTGCCAGTTAACATACACATTGCTTGCTCAGAGGCAGACTACACACTACTGCGCAGTACTGTGGTCTCCTTTAAGGACCCTGAGCCAGTGGTCAATGGTACAGCAGCCACTGCATAAATCACATTTGCCATCTACCAGTACCTACAGGACTGCATGAGCCAGTCATTCACTTACCCAACTGTGGTTCACTGTACCAATGCCAAGCATCCAGTGTGGTGTACCCCAGCCATACACAAAATGTACAACACGAGGAGGTGGCTACTACAAGGTGGAGCAGACACCTTGTGAGGTGTGACACCCTTGGTCATCATATGTGTAGACTTACACACTGTCATGAAATAGTCCAGGGCACATTCCACAGATATACCTACATGGACCTGGCTAACAATCATACCACCTTCAGTTGCTATGCTGGACACCTGGGAGCTCAGTCCCACATATGCTCTGACTGGGTTCACATAGAGGTGGGGTTTACTCAACATACACACATTGCCAACATACAGGCTGACAAGTCCAGTGAGGACATCTCCACACCCTCCCCACACATGAGGAGATGTGTGTACCACTGGTTTGTGGTCACCTAATGTTCTGTGACACACAGGTGGGACATGCTCTCTCCAGGGTAGTGGACATAGCATCGATGAGACCAGCTGGTGACCCCGCTGTGTACTCCACTATCTCGGTTATGAATTAGACCCACAGTTAGGACAGCTATTTCTTTGTAGCCTCACCTCAGGTAGGGTACCCAGGTTGTGTCACATGGCAACTGTAGTCCCACGCCAGAAGGCCAATACCTCCACTGAGGCTGGTTATTACTGTCCCATTACCCTGGGGGAACTATCTGCAAAGACATGGGGAGGGATCATACTGTGGCTCGTACCTGACTGCATAGGGGACATACTTACTTTGCCTCACACACGGTTTGTCTTGTTCAGGGGCGGTTCATGCCTTTAAAGCATGGTTGACATTTTCAGGACAGTCGCCGAGGCCACTGATGGGTTTGTTGCAGTCAATTCAGCCTACCTCAACCTGACAAATCCCTTCATCACATTACCCCTCAGGTATCGCTGATAAACCCATTGGCTGGGATGTGAACACGCACATCACAGAATGTGTTGTAAACTGTCTATGTGACACAACCCACACGGTCATAGTTGCTGGCAGCATATCAGACCTACTGCCTGTCAGAAGTGGTGTCCCATGGGGCCCTTCCATGTGTGCACTCCTGTCATACACCTACATCTTCATGGTACAGGCACACACAGGGGTGCTATGGGCAACAGTGTTTGTAGATGACTGCATAACAGGTGCCATAGTGGGACAGACATCTGACACAGATATCCTTTGAAGGGGCCTCCCAGGTATGCATATCTGCTGTCAGGGACATGTCCCACAGCTAAATGCAACGTCATGCAACATCATACCTGTGGAGAAGTACTAGGTCACCCCTGTCCAGCATATAGGTGGCTGTCCACTCAGCACAGGGGTGTTTACCAGGAATCAGGGGACAGTGTTGATGGTCACCATTCATTCCACACACACGCTGCTATCGTGGTTGTGTGGGTCTTCTACATTGCCCACCTGTTGGTGCAGGGATTCACATCTACATCAGGCTAGGTCATTGTTCCCTTGTACCCATTACGTGTTACACCTATGATCTACTACGCTGCCCCATTCAGACTGTGTCTGACCATACACCTACAGCAGCTGGGAAGCCCACATAGGTTGATCGTTGTACAGATGCAGGATGACACCATTTTGTGTAATGCTGCCCCACATGTAGGACCCCTGCCACATCATGTCACATACCTGCTGTTTGGTGTTGACCTGTGCCTGACATACAAGGCCATGTCAACCCATATGTCATGTGTATGCTTCACCTACTGTATCCACATCCCTCAGAATCAGTAGGGCAGGTGACATTTACCTTGTCACGGTCATTCATGGGATGTGTTTGGGTGACACATATATCACCCAGACAATCATTATGCTGTGGATCTACATCACAGTACATGTGAGACAAACATCCTTCCTAGCCTTGTTCGCAGCTATGTTGTCCATTGGATGGAGAATTGCAGGTATAGGCCAGGGATTACATCATTATCACTGCTTGACGGAGATACAGCAATATCATGGGTATTTCATCTGAGGCACAGAAGGTTGGCAAAGTCATCCTAACTATGGTGTAGTATTATGGCTGGGCCTGGGACGATGGCCTACCCTGTACATATGGCCGTAGAACCTATATTCATAGTTTGTCACATGTACAATTGTCTGTCCACTATAGTCTTCGCCACTGTATATTTCTGTGGCACATGATTGTCCTCTGTATTACATGCAGGTATGCTGTGTACGTTGCACATACGCCACAGTTGATGACAGTGTATCTGTGTCCCTAACACTGTGATACTGAGGACTACCACACATCCTTCACAGCATTACATGCATATGTCCATTCTATTCTTCTTTGGCCTATGGGGGGGTGTTAAGGCAAACATTACTCAAGTCCCTGTTTGTGCATGCTTCATGTTGGTGTTTGACCAGGCTCCGCTGCAGTCATGTGTTGGACAGTAGTGTGTCTGTGTGTTTGCCATGTGTTTTTATTGCCAGTACATCTGTGGGAGGTGTAGTTGGCACATGTTCCTCTTTGCAGGGACACCCATCCTGGTGTTTGTGTCATGCATCTGCACTTGGCACGTGCCATATGTCCTGTACTATTCCCACAGTCGTATGCCTTCATGCACTACTACTGCGTGTTACTGGCTGTGTGTATGTGGTACACATGGACATTGTGATGTTTGTCTTGACCTATTCCAATGCTAGAACGTAAACATCTGTCAATTACGTCTTTTAAATCAAACTGTAACACTCATTTGTATTTTCAACATGACACTCATTAACACAGGACGCTGGGATTAATAACATTTTATTGCTGTGCAGCAGGAGGCAAAGGAGTATGCAGTCAAAGTTTAGACATTTGTTCAACTCTATACATGTTACATCTGTATGAGCATTCTGTATACTATCATCCTTTGCACACATTAATGATGTTGTCAGTCACAAGGCATTTACATTGCTAGAGTACAGAACATTGTATTCCTACAACAGTGCTCAGGTAATGCTTATTACATGTTTTCCCATGAGGATAGCCCAACCTTGCAAGCCACATATTCAGTTAGACTGTACTTTGGTAAGTTCTGCTCTGACACGGTTCCAACACTGTTCATATTCAGTCCTCACTCCGTGTCCTACTAGGTTCCTGTGTCTCTCTGCTGAGCAGCTGTACTCTGTGTTACAGCTCACAAGCCTATCCTCCTCAGTAGAGGGATGACAGATATACCTGTACATACATGTATTATTCTCTGACCGAGCAGATGACTAATGCTGACTGACATACACCTGCTGCACTGGTTACTGCTAGGGTTAGGGTTCAATCACACTGCAGCTACACTACAAGCAATTACATGCATGAGAAGCTGTACTGCTATATTGTCAGGTAGAATAATATGCATTATACACTATTAGCTTCTAAATTTGCACGTCATATTATGTTTAAATATGTATTTTGCTAACATTCTCCATCCCTAGATTGCTTCTACTCTATCCAGAGACATATACAACATTATTTCGTCCCCTGGCGTCTTCCTCTGTGGAACGCTTAAGTAGGCAAGTAATTTGATGTACATTGCAAGTAGGAGTGCATTTTCTATTGACAAATACCACTACAGGTCTTGATACATAGTCTGGGTACAGGTATGTTGCCAGAGTCCCTGACTAATACTTACATGCACAGTATCCCGCGACTAGACACATGCTCCCAATATGAGCAGAACAACACAAATGGCAATCATGATATTCAGTATGACTGACCCCATCCACCCAATGGTTTGTGGAAATGGTTCGGCAGTGGGTTTGGGCCTGGTTCCGCCATGGATGACACCTGCTATATTACCTGTAGGTGGGCGTTGCTTTTGGTCTCTTCATGTGGTAGTTGGACACAGCGATCTTCTTCAGTAAGCGCCAAGACGCATCAATTCTCAGCGCCACGGTGCAGTCGCACTATTACATTTTGTGACACAACAGTTCTCATTGCATCCAGTTCATCAGTCACATGTTCAGGAGCGTGAAGTCACATTCATCCTTCCTCCGACAGTTTTTGATAACTTCCTCTGTTCCCTGATTGATTTCACTACTCCAGAAGCTGGGGGTGTTCCAGCCCATGTTGTGACGCTGTCACTGAAGTCCATATGAATCGGTATTCCTTTATCTCTTGCAGAGGACTGACATGTCAGAACAGCTTCCATTTCACCCACTGGCTTACTAGGTGTCTCGACTGTGTTCCCAGTTCTTTCAGCTATATGTGTTATAGTTCGTTTCGCACCCACAGGCAATTGTACAGTATGTCATGTGACTGGAGCCAGATAACCCAAATAACACCTGCCGGACCAATTCCCAGGTAACCATTGCTATGCTTATTTCCCACAAACAACATTACTATATTCTACTTTATTACTGATGCGGGTTACCTCTGCATGTAACAAATTCCTGTCTCGAACAGAGGACTGTTTTACAATTCAGGATGTTTCTGCACATCCTTCAACATTGTTCTCATGATGTTTCAATACAAATTAGGAATGGTGCTACAAGTAGTACTGTGATCTTTGGCTGTTATATGACATTCGTAAGACACAGTTATGTTACAAATACTCCCACCAACTGAAACTGTACCATGTTTATGATAACATACAATTCCTTTTTGTGTAACAGGTAAGTACATTGCCACGTTGTCCTGTGATCTCACAGAACCTGTATCAAAGTGTAGATATTCACAAGTCTCAATCTATCCCCGAGGGGACAACATGCATCGGAAGTCCTCCATATGATGTAGGTATGGCAGTACAAACACAGCAATTTCATGTGTTCCTAGTCTCTATATGCACACGCATCATGCCTAGGTATCTGTTGAAGTGTGGAAGACACTCTGTGGCCAGTTCATCACGTATCAGTATTTGTATCCGTAGTTATATGCAGGTAAGGTCCCGGAAATTGTAACGTAAACACAAACATGGTTAATAGGTGTATAATCATTAGGACAGCAAACATAAATGTCTTTGGGGTTGCTTTGTATTGTTATACATTCTTCGCCGGGTGATTCGGGCTCTTTGGTATATCAGCTACAAGATGTCAATCAGACTTGATATCCTTTACCAGTTTGAGAAATGTGAGCTGGACCCAGGACGACCTCTCTGCAAACTTTACTGCGGTAGGCGTTGCCAACAGTACCCGGTACAGACATTCGCACTGTCCACATGGCAATAATGTTCTTTGGATAACAGTGACATACACACAGGATACTGGTGTCAGGTATGCTTCCGTCTTCGTTTGCTCTTATCTGTAACAGACTTTAACTGAGGAACACTGTTACTAGTTAACAATCCTGTCATGTCACCTACTACTGAGTCATCGACCTCCGGCTCTGCAGGCATGACAGCTTTCCACTCTGGCACATGATATGCCATTCCACATACTACTTCGAAGTGGGTGCAGCACTTTACATTTGGAACTGTTGTCATGCTCACAAATGCTAGAGGTAGACAGCTCATGTAACTCGTCTGGATGTCACCCACCAAACTCCTCTACTTATTTCTCGGGATCCCATTCTACGGCAGCAGTCGTGCTGAGGGTGGGTTGTACATGCAATTGACATTCATGGTAATACGAAGTAATCCCCCAGGTAGCGTGATTGTCTGGTTAACTACATGTGTTCTATTGTCACTGTAGCTTCTTTACAGCATGCCAGATCTAGGGATACTTAATTTTACTGGCACCTTTGCCACTGCTGCTGCATCCGGATTACTGGTTGGGAATGCTTCTACCCATTTTGATTATATATATGTGTAATCGCTAAACAGTATTTGTTCCCTTCACATTGATGCAGATGTATGAATTCCATACAAATAGTACGGAACGGTTAGTGTGGTGTGGGTAAACTCACTCCCTTCGGTTTTAATACTCTGTGCATGATATCTACGGCAAACGTGACACGCTGCTGATGAGGTTTGTATGTGGTTCGTAATTCCATATGTTAGGGGTATTCTGTTAACCAAATGTACCATCCCCCCTGTTGAGACATGTCTCTACCCATGGCTCCACAAAGCCGCATATCTGAATATATTAGACGCTAATATTGGCTTTATCAGTGTGGTTATGTGCAGTCCGTGTTCAAGGATTGCTCCTCGCCATAAGCACGACCGCTTTTCTGCTTTCGTAGTTGCTGTTTGCATTGTTTGTACAGTTTCTACATCTAAACAGTCTGAGGTTTGTCATTCCTCATTCACACAGACACTTTCCAACTGTGACGCTGCTTGTTTTGCAGGTGCATGAGCTCATGCCTCAACTTTCCTACTGTTATCCTGTTGCTTTCTATGCCCTGCACATTTACAATTACCTACTTCAGTGGGTAACTGCATGTAGTCTAATGCATTCAGGTTCGTATGCGCATGATTAATCGATTTACCGGTGGATGTTATCATTCCCCTATTCTTCCACTGCTGCTCATAAACATACACTGCACAGACAACAGAATGACTATCGGGACATATGTCCACACATCATTTTTCCGCTACAGTACAAACACGTGTTAAAGCTATCTATTCTGCTGCTTGAGCAGACACGTTATGCTGCAGGGTTTGGCCGTCTACAATGTCATTATCAATAACTACTGCATAAACTACTTCATTCATTCCTGTAGGACTCTGTCTACATGATCCGTACATTAACTGTCACCTCTGCATCATCTAAGGGTATACCAGTGTTATCATGTCTGTGTGTAGTTATTTGATCCATATCGTATAGGCAACTGTGTGGTGTGCCATACACAGGTGTCAGACGTGACGTTGATAGGTTTCATGTTGTACAACGTTCAATCACCATGTGAGGTTGACTCAGTGGTATGGTCAGACATGACAAATGTCTAGCACGAGTCAGGAATTCTATCTTCTCTTGCAGCGGATTGATCGCAACTGCATGACACATTCTCACAGTGAGAGGGTGGTGTAGTAACATTACGGCCGGGCCTGTACTGCCATGGGTGCTACAACAACTGCTCTGTACACAATGTGGCACTGACCATGCCACAGTGTCCAACTGCAGTGAGTAGTCAGCTATTTAGCGCTGCTTACTTCCCTGTTGTTGCATCACGACTGACGCCATATATCTCCGCTTACAATCTACGGTCTGACAACATGTGTTATGATTATTCACGAGACCTACTACAGCTGTTGAGGCTATCAATCGCTCTAGTCTGCATAACACTGTTTCTGCTACTGTAATCCGTGTACTATGTGTTGTGCTGCCATAAGTGTATTAAAGGTTAAGGCAAACAATACAGCGGATTCCACAGCATTGTTTGGTATCCAGATTTAACATGTGTTAGTCGGGCCAGACACCTACATCATTCCCTTCTTGTTAGTTGGCTTGGGTGCTTATTATATTGCTACCTTCCTATCGCCTTTTGATGTTCTACCCTACTTGGTAATTGACCTGTATTCTCTGTAGTTGCAATTTATGCTTGCTTACTTTATGTCCCTGTTCTGCTGATAATCTCATTAATGCTATTGTATCTTCCTTACATTGCTGCTGGGTAGGGGCCGCAAGCAGAATATCATCCAATTAAAGTGGAGCTTGACTGGCCCCGGTGGAGTTGACACCGACTGTAGCTGGCCATCCCCTGTGAGAATATCGTTGTACTTTCACAGTAGCCCCGCGATAGCCGGGTATGGCTGTATCTGTCACCCTGACTGTACAAGCAAAGCAATACGGACTATGTGGATGTATAGGTATTGCAAAGTAAGCATAGCTTATATGTACCACGGTAAGATACTTCTGTGGCATGTTCATAGCATTGAATATAGTGTGTGGGTCTGGCACCAACGCTACCCTACGTATTCTTACATGATTTACAGCTTATACATACTGTACCATCCGCCATTCCCCTTTTGGTTTCAGATCAGGAGATACAGGGGTATTGCATGGTGAATAGCGATTACTTTGTGGATGGGGAATTCCCTCTATGACTTTGCAGATATATTCTGGTGTCCACGATCTATACGCTACGGGGGTTGGGTCCTGGCCTTCCTGTCCTGCCTGATGGTTCGGTACTTCAATTAATTGACAGATATCCTCACTCTGTTTTAGTACTGTGTTCTTACTCGGGTGTCCCTAGGTATGTTACGTGTTCGGGATGTGGTTTCAATAGCTTCTATTACATTTGTTCGTTGTGCTACCTCTGTTGCCACAGGATACCGTGTGGGGACTAGCCTGCCCTCCCGCTTAATATCCTGCATGTGGTATCTGCGGTGGTAGTGTGTTGTGGGGGGGGGGGCGATCGGTACTACTGTATTATGATCTTCTCTGTGTATGTATGATGCTTAGCCATTTGTAGTGTTCTATTCCCTTCGGTACACTACCTCAGTCCACCGATGTGCATGACGGATACCCAATTGTCGCTGTTTTGTCGCCTGCACATCTTAGGGCTGCCACCTTTTCCAATGCACAATGTGGGACATTACTGTTCGGAACGTGTAATTTGCCTGGGAAATGCATACCCACGGCCAGTACATACGACAGGTATTCACGTTTTGCCAGGAGAGCGAACAATTGTTGTAGCATTTCAGTTGCTTATTCTGTTTATTATTATATTTTGCTGTTCCACATACAAATTTACTGTTTTATGCTACCATTTTGATATATATCTGGGAAATGTTTGTCCTGAGATATCAGGACATTTGACATTTGTTCGGTTTATTTACAGGACACGGCTGGCCAGAGAGGGCATATCCCTCTCAGGGTGGAACAGGTGTTTACCTTGGAACATATGCATCAAATTTTCAGGGATTACAATGTTTCAGTAACGATATGTTGCCTAATATACCATCAATGTCATATTTATTAGCCCATTTTGCTGCGTAACTCACATTATGTGCTCTCTGCGATTGCATATTCTTCACGGCACCACAAACGCGGATCACATGATCTGTTGCTTCAATAATCTCCCATATCCTCTACACGACTGCTACGCACTTCTGTCATAACACGGTGTCTCCTTCCCTGTATCCACTGTAGTGTCTATAATCACTATTTACTCTGCTGTGTGTTCCCCTGACCTATGTTCAGATTTAACAGTATGTGGGTAGGTCTTCGACCCGATATCACTACTGTTAACAGAAACACAATGTAGTCTGGTCCCTGCTCTACAATAGACACAAAAAGGCAGACACTCCTTACCTGGGCCTCCTGTTTAAGGCTGCACGTTTTCTTCTTGGGATCCAGTTTTCCGCTTTTCAGCCACAGATCAGACAGTAAACAGCCTCTTTACACACAACAATTCAGTCGGAGGTCTTTTCATTCAAGAAGAACCATTTCTGCATATTCTCCAGCTAACATGTCTAACCAGCCATGCACTCTGACCTGTAGCTTACCAAGGGAATTCCGGATTACAAGGATCACAATGTGAAATAAGTTGTTAAAACCAGACTGTAGTTATCAGTAGGCTTTTCTAAGTGACAGCCGATAACACAGGAGGCTCGGGTTCGGAAAGATTTAGTACTGTACACAGGCAGGCTAAATAATATACAGTCCAAGTATGTGAGTTTTGTCTGACTCTATACAGTAAGCAGTTTCTTTATATAGTGTTTACAATCAGCTTTTGCCCACCTTACTGACGTGGTCGGTCACAGGGCATTTCCATCACTATGGTCCGCAATAGTCTATACATACGGGTGCTGGGGTCGTGCTCTTAACTTGTTTTCTCATGGGAATAACACAGCCTTGCAAGGCACCTTGTACATTACAGGATCCTTTTGTGATTGTAGCTGTTTCAAGGACCCTAGACTGTTACGATACAGTGGACAGTTAATTTCTTAATACGCAGCTTTGTCTCTCTGGTAGGAGTTGTACTGCTATCTTCGTAGAGCTCACAAGGCCATCCTCCTCTGGGGAAGGAGTGCTGTTATGCATGTACATACATTTATTGTTCTGTAACCCAGCAAATAATTAATGATGACAGACATGAGCCTGCTGTACTGCTTACTGCCAGGTTCAGAATTCCATCACAGTACAGCTTAGCTTCACCAATTACATGCAGGCTTAGTTCTACTGCCATATTGTACGGTACAATTCAATACATTATATAGTATTTCGAGTGTAAGCTGGAACTTCATATGTGTTTCTATATATTTTACTTAACAACATCCATCCGCCATATGCATGTTGTTCCGCCCTTTACCTTGACCGTGTGTATTTGTCCGTCCAGCTACGCTAATGTCCACATGTGATGTCCCAGTTTCCCCTTCTTTGCCTGTAGCACCCTGTTAGGACGTCCTGTTTGTTAGGCACCTGTTCCGCTATATGTGATCGACTTCACAGCAAAGTTAATCATCGATGCGGTGGTCCAACGACCCGACTTGTCCACATGTGTACAGTTATGTGCACCGTGTCGTATGCAAACCTAGATGGTTTGGACGGGTACATACTACATGCCGGATGTACACATTCTGCTGACACATTCACATGCAGCCATTTACATATCTGTACCCGCGTGGGTTGGGGACATGTGGGTAATGATTTTCCCTGTGGCATTGCCTAACACAAACATCTTAACACAGTTCAGGTATGCACATTGTGTGTGGTTGTATAGCTGCACACGGATGCTAGCAGGTTTGGGTGCAGGGGTATACATGGGTGTGACTGACATGTACAATGAGGCTATTGTGTGGTACATCCGAATGCATGGGTTCTGTTTCTGGATATTACACTTCATCATACACCATCCAGTGTATGTAACAGAGACGTTGGTGGGTCTGGGATATGTTGCTATGCACATGTTTGCCTGTGTTTGAGGTATCTTGCTTCCTTACTGTTGTTATGTCAGCACAGCTACCCGGATTTGTACTGTCACTACTGCTTGTGACCATTATGGTTGGCACCTTTTCCAATGCCCATAGTGGGGCATGTTATGTGGGCACTTCGAAATTTGCAGGACTACACATACTCAGGGCTAGTGCAGTTGACAGAACTTCACTTGTTTGCCATACTATGAGCTTATTCTGTAAGCGCTTGGGTTCCTTATTTATTTTCTTATGCCATGTCTGTGTTCCATATCGTAATGTATATGTTTTATGCTACTATTTACATGTATATTGCGGAATTTGCGTGGCAGGGGATCGGAGGTCATTTTCCATTTTTACGATTGTTGCAGGGACACGACTGTCCAATCAGGGACTGTCCATGGCACATTGGGACAGCAGGTAACCCTGGTGACCATGCCCATGTCGCTACTGGGGTTTCCACCTTTTCCATTTTCCGATATGGGATATTTCTCCGACTCACATCTGACTTTACAGGCCGACACATACAAACGGTCACTATATAGCATGGAAATTCACTTGCTTGCCTAAATAATATGCTTATTATTGTGGCAATTTCCTTGCTTATTCTGTTTTTGTGTCGTTTAGGTATTTCTGTTACAGAAATAACCAATTCATGCTACCATTACATTAAATACGGATATCATTGTGTCCTACAATCGTAGCACGCCAGCCATTTCTAATACGTTTTTTCGGGACAAAACTGTCCATGGAGTGACTGCCCCAACCAAAGTGGGACAGGTGGTGACCTTAGTCGCTGCTCCTATGTCGGTGCGGCGCTGACATGCGGCTGTACGCCTTCTCTGAGTGTAAACACTGACAGTGCATTGCGGGATCTAACGCGGTCTTATGCGTATCCTTTACTCCTTGGACGGGTACAGTTATGCCTTCGTGGCTTCTATTTGCTTCTCCATTAATTTGGGACGGGGACTATGTTGCATACTGTACATGCGTTTCATTCTGCACAGGACCTGGCTGCTGCCATTACTATTGTGGGCGGACCATGGCTGTCAGCACATTAGGTTGCTCACCTCATGCTGGCTTAGACACGCCCAGACGATCCTACCTGGGCTCGCTCACGTACACTACGCACGTGTCTGTGATTCCGGTGCACTCTCATTATTATGTATATGGCGCTACTGCGCCGGATATTCCATGCACCGCCGGCGCAGGCCTTACGCCGGCCTTGCGCCGAGCTTCATGAATCCCGGGGTTAAGATATAATGTGTTAATTGGGCTATGATGTATAAAGTATAAATATAGAAAATGGTTGAAGGTTTAGTTTATTTTGTTAAAGACTTTGTAAGCCGAGGCACTAGAGGAAGGTGTTTTTTTTTTTTTTTTTTTTTTTTTTGTAATAAAGAAATCTTCAGAACATTGGCTTTATTCGTGGTGTGTCTTTGGATCTACTTCTTCTGCAGTGGTTTACAGAATTATTTTTTATGTTGTATGGACAATATAGAATGAAAGATTCAATGAAATTAAATATAATGGGAGATGGACTTTGGCAAAGATATTGGAAAATATATGGTTTTAGTTGTGGGTTAGAGTGGGGGATACTTGAAATTGTAAAGTAAATGTATGAAGACATAAATATTTGTCAATAGTGTTAATATTTAAATATGTAAATAATCTGTAACGTATATATGTATTCACAAAACGTTTTCTGGAATTCATAAATTCCAATGCCTTGGATCATCTTATACACACCCCCACCAGGAGCAGCAATATCCTAGACCTGGTCATTACCAACATGGGCAGCCGGTGTTGCACACCAAAGGTAAATTCCTCGTTGGTCAGTTCCGACCACAAGCAAATCACCCTAGACATCCACATCCCAGCCCCACCCCCCATTAGGGAAACCACCGTAAAAAATTTCTCCAAAGCCAACTTCACACTTAAGACAGAAGTGGCAAACTTCACGACACCCATGCTGATGGATAATAATGATATGACTGCTGAATCCTATACAGTTGCACTTTATAAGCACTTACATGAGTGCATGGATCGTGCAATCCCTAACAGAACCAAGATGCTATCCTCCAAAAAAGGAAGCCAGTCTGGTGGTCCCCTGCTATAAACAAACTTTACAACAGAAGAAAGAAACTGTTGCAAAAAAGAGTAAAATCCCATGATTGGAGGAACTCCATGGTTAGCCTCAGTAAGAAGCTGAGATCCCTCATAAAATCCTCCAAAGCTAGTTACGAAAACAAAATCGCCACTGATTCTAAAGACAACCACAAAGCATTATTTAACTATGTTAAGAATCTCAATGGCAACACTCAGATCTGCTCTAAGTTGCAGCACAATAGCAGTAAATATACAGAACCAACTGATATCGCCAATATCCTGGCAGATAGGTTTAGTGCTAACTTTACCCCCTCTCTCATCCCCTAAAGGGCCCATCTCTATACTGGAAGAATGCAAAGTACCTGTAATCACGGCTGCACAGGTAAAAAATACACTCTCCAAAGCCAAGGACACAGCATCCATGGGACCTGACAACATCCCAGGCTGCAT
Organism: Protopterus annectens; assembly: GCF_019279795.1. Taxonomy (NCBI): domain Eukaryota; kingdom Metazoa; phylum Chordata; order Ceratodontiformes; family Protopteridae; genus Protopterus; species Protopterus annectens. The sequence goes on along the minus strand of NC_056746.1, from coordinate 951,639,340 downwards.
TCTACATGAACTACAGAACGAACTGGCACCCCACCTAAGTACCATGTTCAATCATAGCCTCACCTCAGGCTTTGAGCCCACTGAATGATGCACAGCAGCAGTAATCCCACTCCACAAAGGGGGAGCCACCATGGACCCCGGGAACTACTGCCCCATTAGCCTGATGAGCCTGGTCTGCAAGGCTATGGAGCATATCATTATGGAACTTATAACCAATGACATTGGTAATCTCCAAACTCTGGACCCTACCAAGTTCGGGTTTGTAAAAGGCAGATCATGTCTCCTAAACCTGATAGACTTCTTTGAAGCAGTCACCAAAGCTGTAGATGAGGGTAAGGTGGTACACACAGCCTATCTAGATCTCGCCAAGGCTTTCTACACCATCCCCCACTCTGGAATTATAGACAAACTCACTAAACTAGGTATAAATCCCTATGTCACAAGATGGGTTGCCAACTGGCTCACTGACTGAATACACACTGTGAAAGTAGCAGACTCTAAATCCAACTTCAGACCAGTGACAAGTGGAGTACCACAGGGTTCAGTCCTAGGTCCTCTCCTGTTTGGTATCTACTTCTCTGAAGTACAGGCTAACACAGAATGTCTTTGGCTAACAAAGTTTGCAGATGACTGCAAACTAGGAGCATAATCAAATCTCCTAATAATGTGGACATCCTACAAAAGGGCCTCACTGAGACAGATGTCTGGTGTCAAAGCCATGGCCTCAAGCTCAATGCCAAAAAGTGCATAGTCATCCCTTTTGGTAAAAACTCTGTACCCATGAACTACCACATAGGCTGTAGTCTACTTAACACCGAAAGTGTGATAAGAGACCTTGGAACACAGGTGGACAGTAGTCTCTCCTTTGATAATCACATCACCACAGTAGTCCGGAAATCCTTCTACATGGCACACCTCATCACAAAAGGTCTCTCATCCAGGAAAAAAGAGGTCATTGTTCCCCTCTACTCATCACTCATTAGACCCATTATAGAGTACAACGCCCCTTTTGGTATGTACCTCACAAGACATCTACAACAACTGGAAGGGCCACAGAAATACCTCACAAAGAGGATTACTGGCCTCAAATGGATGCCCTACACAGACAGTCTCAAAAAAACTCCAGCTTTACTCTGTCGCATATTGCCTACTCAGAGGCGATCTCTGCCTAACATACAAAGCTATGTCAAACCCAGAACTGTTGGACATGCTCCACGTAAAGAAATCCCAATCCCTCCGAGCTACATGCTCTAGGGACCTAAACCTTTTCACCTCCATAAACAGAACATGCTGGAGGGATAGATTCCTGTCTCGGAGACTTGCCATACTGTGGAACAAACTACCTATCTATATCAAACAGAGCTCCTCATTAGCACTCTTCAAGAAAAATCTTGATTATTAGATGGGCGATAGGAAATTCACCCCGGGGATCACTTCTGTGGCTCTGCTTGACAGGGGCGCAGGAAAATTAATTTTCTTGGGTGGCAAAAGCCAGGGTACTGTTTGGCTAGGCTTATATAGGCCCTAGGGCCAATAGCCTAGTACCTACCTATGAACCTATAAAAAAAATACTTGTTATGAGTGGGGACCATTTTGGAGGAACACTTATTTCCATTCCAGGTGCAGAGGTGGCCCAGAGAAACAGGGAGGCAGATAGGAGATGATGGAATTAGATGATGGAATTGTGAAAGAAATGAAGGAGAAAGCAAATACCGAGACCAGAGAATGTGTGCAAGATTTTAAGGGAAATGTTTCAAAGAAACCTGTTTGATAGAGACGTGTCAGTGAATGATGGATGTATAATTCCAACCCTCCAGTCGAGAGATTTGCGGGATGATTTACTTAAAGAAATGGTGCAGAGTGAACCAGAAAATGTAGGAGATGTTGCCTGGGGGAACTTTATGGAGAAAATACAACTGAACGAAGTATACCA
>NC_056746.1:951460237-951578752 GCF_019279795.1 Protopterus annectens | reverse complement strand
TTTTATGTACAAGGAATTATGTAGTGGAATACTTGAATTCATGTAGAAGTAGGAAGGTAGAAAAGAATTAAAAAAAATGGAGACCAATAATATTGAATAATAAGACCTTTATGAAAATGATGCAAAAAATGAAACTAAAAAGGAAAATATTATGGAAGATAGTATATGCAGTATAAAGGGAAAGGGTTGGTAAGAATTATTAATGATAGAGAAATTGAGGATGATAGTATGAACAGAAAAGAAGTGAAACTCATGATAGGAGACCTTAATAAGGCATTTGACACAACTGGACATGAAATCTTATGGGTAATATTAAGAATATAATATGTGAGAAAGTTAGGAAATTATGTATGTCAGCTATAGTAAAAATCAAGTAAATATACTTGTAAATGGATGGTTAAGACGAGGTACACATGACCTGTGGTGTGAGACAGGGTTGCCCAATTAATTGTATTTTCTTTGCATTAGTTGTGAATGTAATAGTATGTAAAATAAATTACAAAATGAAGGTGGTAGGGTATACAACACTTGAAGAGTTAAGAATTCCAGTTCTGTTAACATATGCGGATGACATAATAATTGCAAAAACAAAGTTTGGATAAAAGAAGTAATTTGCACAAATGAGGGTTTAGAGATGATATGGATGGCTTTAAATAAAGAGAAAATCAAAGGTTAAGGTTATGTAAATTTCGGCGTATATATTTTACAATTAATTAAATTTTTGTGTTTGGTCTAAAATTTGGGAATAAAGATATAAGTAGAATTCAGTAGGAAAAAGCAATAGAAGAAATAAAGCAAATGTCTTTTCTGTAGAACACACAAATTATCATTCATTATCATTCATAAAAAAGGCATATTTTATACATTCAGTACTGATGGGAAAATAGCATACTTAGCAAGTGTATTTATGTTGCCAGCAATATTTGAAAAGGAATTATTACAGATAATTTTATCATTTATATGGAGTCCTAGATTAAACCCAGTAAAAAGAGAGGTTTTGTATGTAAATAAAGAAAAAGGAGATTTAAGGTTAATTAACCTGGTGGTATATGCTGCTTGATTAAATTTGTACAAAGTATTAAAGTAGATAAATGAAAAAGAGAGATTAGTAAAAGTGTATAAATATAAGTATGATTAATTTGGGGGTATAGTAAAAAAGAGTAAAAGAGAAACATAGAGTATAAATGAAGAAACAAATTGTTACCAAGAAAAAATATTTTTGTGGAAAATAAAATTTGATGATATAGAAAAAGATAGAAAAGTATGGTATAAAAATGTAATGATAAAACATTACTATGCAAAACCATGGGAAAATCTAACAGTTGAAAAAAAATAAAGTAAATGGTGTAATCAGGAAGTAACATGGCAAAAACTTTTGTAAAGACTGTTAATGGATAAATTGCCAGTAAAGGAAGTATGCCATATAAAAAGAAAAGTGATAGAATGTTTACATTGTCAAGAAGAAGAAAAGATGGAACGTGGTTTTGAAATATAAAACACTAAAAATGTTATGGGGAAGACTATGTTAAGAAGATTTTTTTTGAAGCTGTAAAAGAAGTGGATAAAATAAACATGGATATAATCAAATATATATATTATTAGAATAGAAGAAAAGAATATGTTAAAAGAATAGATAAAGGGCTGGACTCAATAAAGGCTATATGGTCTGTTAAGACCATCTGCATGTCATTGAACAACGCTCACATGGTAGTACACTGTTTTGTATTCAGTAAGTGGCTCTACATGTTGTGTAGAGGTGTGCAAATATGGTAACCATTGTGGTTTGCTAATTACTGCATAAGTAGCTGAATTGTAGGCTAATCAACCAGTCCAAGATGGAAGAGCTAGTCAACAAGCTATAAAGCAATCATGTAAACTTAGTGTAAGTTTTCCATGTAAATTTCAAAATGTATTGCAATGTAGCCATGGAAACCTCTGTACACAGAAACAGTGTTAGAGCGGATGCAGTTGCTGTTATACATGTGTATGTTCAGCAGGCCAAAGTCTATGCTGCTGCACATACACTTGTATAACAGCAACTGCATCCTCTCTAACACTGTTATACATGTGTATGTGCAGCAGCATAGACTTTGGCCTGTTGCACATACACATGTATAACAGCAACTGCATCCTCTCTAACACTGTTATACATGTGTATGTGCAACAGGCCAAAGTCTATGCTGCTGCTAATAGAACTAGCAAAGAAGGAAAAGGGTGTTTAGATCCTGTTTAAGTTTCCATGGTCTGCATGAGGTAGAAATTGTAGAACACTACAAGGTGGATAGAGATACACAACAGAAACTCTGTAACCTCTGTTGTCCACAACTGAGAGCAAAGGTAAACCAAGAGGAACCAATATGTGTGGAGACCAAGATACGTGTAGCACTTAGAATATTAGCTACAGAAACCTTTCTGAGACAAACAGGGGATATTTTGGAGGTGTCACAGACATCAACATCCACATTCATAGGTTGGTACTAGGCTATCAGCCCTAGGACCTATACAAGCCTACCCTTAACAATTCCCTGGATATTTCTTCCCATAATATTTACTTCTCTGGACCCCTGTCTAGCAGGGTGACTGACATGATCCCCAGGGTGAATTTCCTATCTCCCATCCATTCATCAAGATTCCTTTTGAAGTGGGCCAAGGAGGTGCTCTGCTTGACATGTATGGGCAGTCTAGTCCAGAGTATGGGGAGTCTCTGGGTCAGGAACCTACCCCTCCAGCATGTTTTCATTGTGAAGACAAGGTTTAGATCCCTGGAGTGTGTGGCTCCGAGGGATTGGGATTTCTTTAAGTGGAGCATGTCCAACAGCTCAGGGTTTGACATGGCCTTGTATGTTGAGCAGAGATCACCTCTGAGTAGACGATATGCCACAGAGTATAGCTGGAGTTTTTTAGACGGACAGCATATGGCATCTGCTTTAGGCCTGTGATTGTTTCAGTGAGGTATTTCTGTAGCCTTTCCATTTGTTACAGATGTCTTGTGAGGTACATACCAAACGGCAGGGCATTATACTCTATAATGGTTCTAATGAAGGATGAGTACAGTGGGACAGTGACCTTCTTTTTTCTGGATGAAAAACCCTTAGTGATGATGTGTGCCACATAGAAGGATTTCCTGACTGTTGTGGCGATGTGGTTATGGAAAGTGAGACCACTGTCCACCTAAGTCTCTCCTCTCACTTTAGATATTTAGTGTACTACCACCTATGTGGTAATTCATGAGTACATGTTTTTTTCCAAAGGGGATAACTATACATTTCTTGGCATTAAGCTTGAGCCCATGGCTCTGACACCAGGCATCTGTTACTGTAAGGCCCTTTTGTAGAATAACCACATCATTTGGGGATTCAGTAATGGTGCCCAGTTTGCAGTCATCTGCGAACTTTGTTAGCCAGAGTCCCTTAGTGTTGGCCTGTACTTCAGAGAAGTAGATGCCAAACAAGAGTGGTCCCAGGACTAAACCCTGAGGTACTCCACTTGTCACTTGTCTGGAGCTGTATTTGGAGTCTGCTACTTTTTACAGTCTGGGTTCTGTCAGTAAGCCAGTTGGCAACCCATCGAGTGACTTAGGGATTTATGGCCATCTTAGTAAGTTTATATATGATTCCAAAGTGGAGGATGGTGTCGAAGGGCTTGGAGAGGTCCAGATAGGCTGTGTGGACTGCCTTACCCTCGTCCACAGCTCTGGGAACTGATTCGAAGAAGTCAGTCAGGTTCAGAAGACAAGATCGGCCCTTCACAAACCCAAACTAGGTGGGGTCCAGTGTTTGTTTATAAGTTCCATGATAATGTGTTCCATGCCCTTGCAGATCCGGCTCGTCAGACTGATGGGACAGTAGTTCCTGGGATCCAAGGTGGATCCCCCATTTTGGAGTGGGATAACTGTAGCTGTGTGCCACTCGGTGGGCATGAAGCCTGAGGTGAGGCTATAATTAAACATGACACTTAGGTGAGATGCCAGTTTTTTTTGTAGTTCATGTAGTACACAGCCTGGGATGTCATCTGGTCCCATGGATACTGTATTCTTAGATTTAGAGAGTGCGATTTCTACCTGTGTGGCTGTGATTACCAGAATTTGGCAATCTTTTGGTATTGAGATGGGTCCTTTAGGGGGTGAGAGGGGGGTGAAGTTGGCACTAAATCGATCTGCCAGGATATTGGCAATATCCTTGGGATCAGTATATTTAATGCCATTCTGTTGAAGCTCAGAGCAGATTTAAACATTGCCATTTAGATTCTTGACATAACTATTGAATGCCTTGTGGTTGTGTTTGGAATCTTTGGCACTTTTATTTTCGTAACTAGGTTTTGAGGACTTTATGAGGGATCTCAGCTTCCTACTGAGGCTGGTGAGGGAGTTTATTGCATCCTGGGAGTTCCCTCTTTTCTGCAACAGTTTCTTCCTTCTGTTGTATAGTTTGTTTATAGCAGGGGACCACCAGATTGGCTTTCTTTTTTTTGGAGGAGAGCATCTTGGTTCTATTTGGGATGACACGATCCATGCACGAGTGGATGTGCTCGTACAGTGCCTTAGTGTAAGATTCTGCATGGGTTGGGAGGGTGGCCTAATGGTTAAGGTGTTTGCCTTATAAACACAAAGTGTAGGGTTTGAGTCTCACAAGGGATAATTGGCTAGACTTACAATGGCTCACAAGGGCAGTTAGCCTAGTACTAACATATGAACCATATATATATGAACTTTCAGATCCCGTCTGCATGGGTGTCATTAAGTTTGTCACTTCTGACTTCAGTAGCATGAAGTTGGCTTTGGAGAAGTTTTTTAAGGAGGTTTCATTCCTGGGGGGTGGGGTGGGATGGGATGTGGATGTTAAGGGTGATTTGCTTATGGTCAGATCTGACCAATGAGGGAGTGACCACTGGTGTGGAGCATCTATCTCCCATGTTGGTAATGACCAGGTCTAGGATATTGGAGCCCCTGGTGGGACAATGGATTAGTTGATCCAGGGCGTTGGAATTTATGAATTCTAAGAATCGTTGGGAAAAGAAGTTGGTACCGGAGTAGTTTTCCCAGTTAATGGCAGGGTAGTTGAAATCACCCAGTATTAGGGTGTTTGGTTGTATCTTAATATTTTCCATTATGTTTAGAAAGGTGTAGTGAAAATATTGGGGCATGGTAGAGGATCTGTAGCAAGCTACAGTTTGGATTGCAGTCTTACCTAGTGTTAGTTGCACCTGGAGAATTTCAGATGCATTGTGTTGGGCAACTAGCCTGGAGGTGTGAATATCCTTGGTGAATATGGACACTCCTCCATCTTTAGTGTTTCAGTCTTGGTTTTGTGGCCGAAAAGTGTGGTAAGAGTTGTAGCCTGGAATTGCAGGGGTGCTCTCTGGAGCCTTAAACAAAGTCTCAGTTACTGCACAGATAAAGATGTTCTCCATTTTTAGGAGTGCCTCGAGAGAGTGCATTTTGAGGTTTAGACTTCTAGCATTGAGTAGCATTACTTTCAGATTTTGCATGCTTGTATCTGTTATGGTGGTGGTTTTGTCCTTTGAACCTTGCCTAAAAAAGGTACTATAGGGTTGGCAAGATCTGTAGCCAGTAACCTGAATCCCAGGGGTGACAGATACAGACCATCTCAGGCAAAGCATCATGGTTTTTCGATCATGTCTTCCCAGGCAGACAGATACTGGATCCCCTTTGAATGACACCAGAAGCTTAGCCAATTGTTGAAGTCGATCATTATGTCCTTATAATGTGGTATCATTCTGGGCGAAGGTAGGCTGCTACTCAGGGCTAGGGTCATACCTGGCTGGGCCACATGATCCAAGAGCTCTTCCATGTCTCTTTTCATGTAGTCCAGAGAGGTACGTCTCAAGTCATTCACTCCAGCATGGACAATGACAGAGTCGCATTTGTACTTGTTGTAGAGTGACTTGAGTGCATGTGTTATGTGGCGGATCCTGGCACCCGACAGGCAGCTGACTGTACTTTTCTCCTTGTTCAGCCTGGTGAGTGGGACATCAATGTGCCTGACTATAGAGTCACCTATGACTAAAGTGTTGGGTACATTGTCTTGCCTTAGGGGCTGTTGTTGGGTGGCACACTGGTGTTGTGAGCTATGTGTCACTTTGGTTGTGACTGGTGTATGTTTGTGTTTCAGCTTCAGAGGTCCTTTTTGCTTGGGCAGGTTAATGTTAAGGGCCTCCGCATATGTGGGTTTAGTGTTGCTATGTGTGGGTGTTGATGGTGTGGGTTTTGAAGGGCTATGAGTTGCTTGAGATGTAGTGCAGGTGTTAACCTTCTCCTCTTGACTGTCTAGCACAATCTTGGCCTGAATGCTATTCTACAACATGCTAGGGATAATATACATTTTTCTCATACACCTGATGATAGAGCAGCAACTGTGCATAGTTTCTGTGCTGTAGCCATTCATATATAATGGGATTTGGGAGGGTCACTGTTATTTTCTTTACCTTCTGTAAAAGGAATGCTTCTTTTCTATCTCTAATCGCCCTCATTTTATGTTTGGTCCAGACCTTATTTTACACTATACTTAGAAGTTATCCAGCTATAGAAGTAACTAAATTGCAGGTCTTTGTTCAGCATTTTCTTTTGTAGTTCAAGAGGAATTGAGAGTCCCCTCTCTTTACACTAGTGCAGAAGTGTTAAAACTGTCACTGCATTGAGAGACCCTTGCAGAATCAGCTCCTCTTAGACTACAAAAGAAAACCCTGAACAAAGGCCTGCGGTTTAGTTACTTTTCTGGCTGTAGCTGGATAACTTCTAAGTATAGTGTAAAACAAGGTCTGAGCCAAATATAAATGAGGGTGATTAGAGACAGCAAAGAAGCAGTCCTTTTACAGACGGTAAAGAAAATAACAGTGACCCTTCCAAACCCCATTATATGTCAATGGCATGGGGATTCAAAGTTACTTCCTTATATCTGGCATGAGTCATACAAAGTATTATGGGAAAGGGTTGAGGGAGACCAAGATCTTGATGATGCATCAAGCCCCATTTGTAGACATGTTGTGGAAAATAGGCTAAAATTAAAAATAAAGCACTTAGAGTGATTTTGAGGTGTTAAAATAGGCCAGGAAACAGCATGACAAAAACATTATTTTTTTTGTTCTAGGGTGGAGTTTTCCTTTAATCTTAAGCTTCTGGCTTCATGTAGCAGATGTAAACTGTTAGAAAAATATGTATTAATGTGTGTGCTTAATGCTAATTTGAAACTGAGTTAACACGTTTTTCATTCTATTTTATATACACTATTTTATATACAGCTTAGTTTTATATGAGATTAAAATATGCTTTTGAAACTGCAGTGTGCTTTCTGAAACTTGCATGATGCCCTCTGACCTGGTAACTGCTAGCACAGCAAAATTCATGTTTATGCCTTTTGGAAATGTACTTGAGAAACTGGTGATTATCTGCTAGGTCAGGAAGCAATGAATGAACAATGCCATATTCTATAATGTAATGATTTTGAACAATTAGCTCTGTTCATAGTAGGAGAACACGCACAGCTGCAAAAGGAAGAGATAAAGACAAACAAAGAACTGTTGGAGAAATGAACTGCAATCTATACTTGCTTTGTGCTCAAATTAGCCATAGTACCTTGAATGGTAACATTGCATATATCTAACCGGTGGTAGCCAAGGCCACGTTGTTTTTCTTAGGAAGTTTCTCACAAAAATTGATAGTACAAGCAGAAATTTACGAAAACTGCTACGTAATAATGATGTTAAAACTTGTGATTTGCTACGTCAGCTTGGTAGGCAATGTCTTATTAGAAAATGTATAAAAATGCTTGCATTTCCTGATTCTAGTTAGACAAACTTTGTATTAGCACGTTTTTGTCTCCTTGCTGCAAGATTAAAGTGCCTTAACCTGAACCTACCGTGTATTGATAATTTTTAAAGTATATTTTTCCTTTGACATAAACATAGTATAGGCACTACCCCAGTGTTTGTTGCTAATGGATTGCAACTGTGAATGATTAGTGTGAGGGAGAAGGAGTGCAGAACAACAGTTCAGACTCCCTACCTACAGTGGATGTGTCAGCCAGGATAGACTTACAAAGTGTAGTAGTAACTGTAGCAGACTTTGAGCAGCACACATTTTTCAGTTTCTGTGCACTAATAGCCAAACTCTCCTTCCTTTTAATGAAAACTGTATTTTACAGTCATGTAATATTGTCATACATGTTAAGGAAAATGATGCATAATGTCCTATAGACTGCATGTCTGAGAGTACAGCCCAGATAAGAGAAGAATAAACACAATATAAAGAGAAGACAGAGCTGTACTGACACAAACAATATTCATAATAGTTGTGTGATCCTTCATTATACTAAATATGTAAGTAACATTTTTACAAACAACTGATAGCATCATCTTCTTCTTTTGGCTGTTCCCGTTAGGGGTCGCCACAGTGGATCATCTGTTTCCATTTCTTCCTGTCCTCTGCATCTTGCTGTGTCACACCAACCACCTACATTTCCTCTCTCACCACATCGATAAACCTTATCTTAGGCCTTTCTCTTTTCCTGTTACCTGGTAGCTTCATCCTTACCATCTTTTTCCCAATATACTCAGCATCCCCTCCTCAGCACATGTCCAAACCAACTTAATCTTGCCTCTCTGGCTTTGTCTCCAATCCTTACAATGTGCACTGACCCTCTAATATACTTATTCCTAATCCTGTCCACCCTCGTCACACTCAGTGCAAATCTTAACATCTTTAACTCTGCCACATCCAGCTCTAACTCCTGCCTTTTTGTCAATGCCACTGTCTCCAACCCATATAACATAGCTGGTCTCACTACCCTCTTGTAGACCTTTCCTTTCACTCTTACTGGTACTCGTCTGTCACAAATCACTCCTGACCCTCTTCTCCACCCACTCCATCCTGCCTGTACTCTCTTCTTCACCTCTCCAACACTAACCATTACACTGATCTATTGATCCTAAGTATTTAAACTCATCCACCTTCGCCACCTCTACTCCTTTCATCCTCACCATTCCTCTATCCTCCCTCTCATTCACACACATTTATTCTGTCTTAGTCCTGCTGACCTTCATTCCTCTTCTCTCTAGAGCACATCTCCATCTCTCCAGGGTCACCTTCACCTGTTCCCTACTCTCACTACAGATCACAATGTCATCTGCAAACATCATAGCCCATGGGGACTCCTGTCTGATCTCGTCTTTCAACCTGTCCATCATCACTGCAAATAAGAAAGAGCTCAGAACTGATCCTTGATGTAATCCCACCTCCACCTTAAATGCATCTGTCACTCCCACCGGAGACCTCACTGCTGTCACACTACCCTCGTACATTTCCTGTACCACTCTTACATACTTCTGACACTCCCGACTTCCTCATACAATACCACAACTCCTCTCTAGGCACCCTGTCATATGCTTTCTCTAAGTTTACAAAAACACAATGCAACTCCTTCTCACCTTCTCTGTACTTCTCCATCAATACTCTCAGAGCAAACATCGCATCTGTAGTGCTCTTTCCCAGCATGAAACCATACTGCTGATCACTAATCATCACGTCCCTTCTTAACCTAACTTCCACTACTCTTTCCCATAACCTCATGCTGTGACTGATCAGTTTAATCCCTCTGTAGTTACTACAGCTCTGCACATCACCCTTATTCCTAAAAATCGGTACCAAAACACTTTTTCTCCATTCCTCAGGCATCTTCTCACTTTCCAAGATTTCATTTAACAGTCTGGTTAAAAACTACACTGCCATTTTACCTAAACACCTCCATGCTTCCACAGGTATGTCATCTGGACCAACAGCCTTTCCATTTTTCATCCTATTCATAGCTACCCTTTCTTCCTCCTTGCTAATCCATTGCACTTCATGATTCACTATCCCCACATCATCCAACATCACAAACAACTGATAGCATACAAGTTTGTATAATACTGTGGTGGGAATTTGACTTGCTTATAAGCACAATGATTTTCATTTCTGCTGCTAAGCTGTTTCTGTGGCAGAGATATAAGATACTCTGACTGTGTCTTCTAGGTTCATTAGTCTAACATTTCAAATCAAGAGTTGTGTAGAAATCTATAATGTGTGTTAATGTATTTTGTAATTTTTTATGATATTTGCACTGCACAAGGCTTAGCACAAACACAGTGAAATGGATAAATACATTAATTGTAATAAGTTACATATTAATATTAGTTGTATGATAAAGACTGCATAAATTACAGCTTTGAATCATATGCGTATGTGTAGCAAACCTGGTAAACAAGGTGAAGTACCCAGTATATTGCATCTTTAGATCATGATTCAAGTTCCACATTTATCTTTTAATGTTGAAACCTAATAAACACTTGTTAGAAGAATAATACATGTTTAGCTTTGCCTGTCACATTTGTGTGTCATGTACCTTTACATAAACATGGTGTAATGGCCCAGACAACAAACAAACATTGCTACATCTTTTGCTTTCCATCTTGCAATGCCACTATTTACCATTTCATGATGGTCAGCAAGATTTCACAACACCTACAGGTCCAAAACACCTGCAGACAATAGGGAGATACTTGCCAATTTCAAAAAAGGATACATTGTTGCATCTTTTGCTGATCATTGTGGAAAACCACTAAGTAGCACTGCACAATGGTCCACGACACCTGCAGACTCCAAGGAGAAAATTGTCAATTTCAAAACGGATACAGTTTGTCATGTGTGGTTTGCCACCATGCAAACATGCTAATCAGAGTTGTACGGTGATCAGCACACATGCATAGTAATGAATGTGAAAATGTACAGTTGCTGCCTAGCTGTTCCTGTGGCAGCAGGTGTAAGTTAAGGGCTACGATGCATGTGAACCTGGGTTCTAATACAACAAAGGCTAACATTTTATTACTGCTGTTTTAGTTTACTTTATATAAAAATTAACATTAGAACAATAATTACACATAGAAATAACTATCTTTAGCAGGTACATTGAGCATACACAGGATATCAGATATGTATTAAATGTGCAACTGTATCAGTATAATTATGGTTCTGCAACAAAACATTTTTCTTAACTTTCATGTCACACTAATGCATGGTTAAACACTCAACTTTTTAATGTATATATGTGTATATATATATATAGATATATATATATATATATATATATATATATATATATATATATATACACACACACACACACACACACACACACACACACACACATATATATATATATAAACTAATGAGCAGGTTTGACAAACAAGGTTTCACTTGCAATAAGCACTCTGCAGAGTTATGAATGCAAAAAATATACTTATAGACCAACCTTCCCTTTGGAAACTGGTATAAGTTAATGTTCATAATACAGGTGAGCCAGGGTTCTAATCTAGCACACTCTCAATTTTAAAAAATTGTAAACATAATTTTAAATAATAACTATGTATAGTACTGGAGCACATATGAATTATATGTGTGACTCAGTGTAATACTAACAATTATGTTTCTGCAATTATAATTGTCTCTTCTGTCCTTGGATGGACTTCATACTTCATTGATAATCATGCATACATGAATGTATAAACCAGGACCTTGTCAGGTCCTACACATACATGGTTAATCCCTCACTCTGTCATGTGTATATATAATTAATGAGCATATCTGACCAGCACTTCTATGGCAAGGATGAAAAAACACCTATATGGAAGAATGTTTTGTATATTTTAAATAGGTTTGAATCCCACATTGTACAAATTACATTTCCACATTGTACAGATTACTTTTATCAGTGTGTAAAGACACAAAAAATGTGCCAGGTCATAAAATGTATACCAATACACGTCTGCAAAGTTAAATCAACTAACAGTTACAGCAGCATCAAAACCAGAAACTGACAACTGTCACATTACCCTTCCTAGTTCATAAACTACCTTTCCTCTCTGGCACTGTTGCTCACCACTTAGCATCACACAAACATGGACTGCATGGTTGTTCGGGTTTGCGCACTAGCTGTAAAACACAATATCTTGAATTGGTGGGACCTGTATAGACATGGCAGGAGCTAGAAGTCTGTTTTGCCTTTAACCCATTAAACTGTCTACTTAACAGCTTAGGCCATGGCTATAATTTGTCTCCTGGAAAACAACAAAGTGTAAAGACTTCTCATCTTCTCTTTGTTGATTTAAAACTGTATAGCTCATCAGATGAGGAACTGAAAGCACAACAGTTGTCAAAACTTTTTCATATGATATAAGAATGTCATTTGGTCTTGATAAATGTGCAAAAGCATCCTTTAAAGCAAGAAAACTGCAGCACCAAGAAAATATCAGTCTGGGAAAAGAATGTGATGTAAAGGAACTTGAGCAAGAGGGCATGTATAAATACTTGGGAACTGATGAATGATCAACAATAAAACATGAACAAATGCAATGAAACTTAGTAAGGGATACTTTAGAAGACGTAAATTAATATCCTGAAAACAGCATTGGCATCTAGGAACAAAATTCAAGCTATAAACCAATTTGCCCTTCCTGTCCTTACAGTTTTGGAGTGAATGACTGTCCTTAAAAATGTGTTGGATACATGAGACAGGAAAACAAGAATGATGCTTCATGCTCACCAAGTGATTTATGAAAATTGGTGCATACCAAGATTATATATTCCCAGTTCTGAAGGAGGGATGGGCCTTCTTGAAATTGACTACATGTATAGATTTGAAATCATGGTACTGCACACATCTGCTGACCTCACAAGACCCAAACATACTGAAAGTTTTGAAATATGAGGAGAATAAGTCTAATATGACTTCTCTGTTTAATCTAGCAGAAGCATATCAGTGTCAAGTAGGAATGGAAATCAAATCAGAAGTAGATAAAAATCAGACAGCAACTGAATGTGCCAAAAAACAAAAGAAAGAACATAAGGTGAAGGACCAGATGAGAAGGCAAGAAATGTGGAAAATGCATAAATATAGTTGCAAGTATAGAAAACTTCTGGAAGAACCTCGTGTTGATCAGGATTGACCACAGGAATGGTTAAGGGGAGGCAATTTCAAACCAAGAGATGAAAGGTTAATATTGGTGGCACAAGATAGTGGGCTACTTGCATGTTTGTTTACAAAGTCCATTGAACATGTGGGAGAAATAGACAAATGTAGGATTTGAAAAATAGAATTTGAAACGGTTGCACACCTCTTTGCTGGTTGTAACATACTAATGGCAGAAGGATTGTATACTGAAAGGCAAAATAATGTGGCAAGACTGTTGCACTGGGGATTGTGCTGTAAAACACTGGAAATATGAGCCACAGAGCATCATAGAAAATGATGGACTGCATCTCATGGGATTATCCATTACCAAGAGTTCAAAAGATAGATGCTAGAAAACTGTATATAGTGGTCCATGAAAATAAAATAAAAGTAGTATTGATCTTTGAAATCTCCACACCCAATGACTACAGTGTATTGCGTACAGAGACACACAAAGTCATAAAATAATCAGGATTTGCAATAGTAGTAGGAGCAATGGGTCTTATAAAAATGAATCTACAGTCATACTTAGATATGCTACCAACACATGTAACCCTGTACGAATTGCAGAAGGAGTCATTACTGGGCACACTGCGGGTGCTGTGAAGAGCACTTCTGGTTAACATCAAAGATTGCAACAATACTAATTTCATGAACTTTAATCTTACTTTGACTTGGGAATGGGGTCCATTCCTGTCATGGTATTAGAAACCTAAAAGACATGGAGAAATTAAAAAGAGGAAGGTGCCCAATTTAGGGTCTCAAACTGGGTGTAGAGGAGTCCAGAATATTCACTGAACTCCTTGTAAAGTACCATAGCTGTAGGCTGAATTCTTTACTCACAGTTATTCCGAATGAAGATGGTGTTGAAAATGTGAGACAATTTCTTACTAAGGAAAGTGGTTACCCCAATATGAAGATTAATATGATCTGTGCTCTACTAGATTTAATCTTGGTGAACAATGTTTTTCTTTATGAATCTGAATACTTCCTTCATATAGTATTAGCAGCTATGGGCACAGCATGTGCGAATACGTATGCCAATTTAGTTCTTGCCAATTGGGAAAACGAGTCAATCTTTAGTAGGAAAGTGGTTACCCCAATATGAAGATTAATATGATCTGTGCTCTACTAGATTTAATCTTGGTGAACAATGTTTTTCTTTATGAATCTGAATACTTCCTTCAAATAGTATTAGCAGCTATGGGCACAGCATGTGCGAATACGTATGCCAATTTAGTTCTTGCCAATTGGGAAAACGAGTCAATCTTTAGTAGTGACATGTTCAAGATGCATCTCACTTTCTATAAGCATTTTGTGGATGACATTTTTTTCATTTGGCATGGCAATGAGGTAGATCTTAAAAGTTTTGTGCTCTGGAGAGTACCACTACCTATATGTCCTTTTGTTTGCATTATTCTCTGGAAACCATTGATCTTCTTGATGTTACAGTTAGCAAGAATATGCTTGGCAGCCTGTCTACTAAGCAATACAGAAAAAAATGTAGGAAAAACAATATATTGCACTGTTCCAGTATGCACCCTAGACGTACTACTAGGAATGTAGTGAAAAATCCGGTACTTAGGTGCAAAAGATTATATACAGAACCTGAATCACTAAAGGAAGCACACAGTGCACTTTGTTAGATCTTGTGGACAGGGGCTATAAAATTGAGGAAATGGAGAGAACCATAGTAGAAGAAGTTAATAAGTTGGAATGCACTAAAACCAAACCCTTCTTTTCTGACCAATCCTCTATAACTATAGAGTGAAAAGGCTGCGGGTATGAAGGTAGTGAACGGAATGTGTTTAACTTATTCTGGAGGGGTCAATATAGTTTGTGAGATTAAGAGGAACTGGCCAATTCTGTTGACGGATCCAAAAATAAGCAGGGTGATAGAATCTACCCCCAAATTTTGCTTCAAAACTGTAAAAACTTGAAGCAGCGTTTGTGCTAAAAGAATAATAGGTCTTATGGACAGTTTATTTCACAGCGTAAAAGGATATATGCATGCAGGACTTGTAAAGCCTGCCCCAATATTTGGTCATCTTGTATGGTTGCACACCAGTGACCACAAAATCAGTAGAGTTCTATGCAGATTGTTCAACTAAAAATATAGTCTATATGGCTAGGTGTAACCTATGTGATTGTTTTTACATAGGTAAGACCAATCTTATTTTGAAGTTAAGGGTGTTGGAACATTTAAATGATATATGTAGCAACAAACTAACCAATGCATTGGCCAAGCATGTGTCAGAGGTTGGGGGGGAACCACAGTTTTAAATTCTTGGTTCTACAAAAGGTTAATGATAGTCCAAGAGAAGGTGACTTGCATAATGAGACAGAATGTGCTGAACTAAAATGGATCATTGACTTTAAGGCATATGCTCCTCCAGGTCTGAACAGTGCCATCTCTTTAAAACCTAATTCAAAGAAGAGAAGCATACCTCATTAAATAAGTTTGTTTTTGTTGGTTGTATGGAGTATTTAAAGGAAAATGTTAGTAAATGTTGTCACAAAGGTCTAAGGAAGCAGGCAACTTTGAAAGCGCTAAACTAAATATATTTGTTCTGTGCTATATTAAACTATTTTATCCTACGCTCAGCATTTTGATGTCTTGTTTTGTTTTCAAGTATTTATATTTTTGGGTTTGTCAGGTCCCATTGCAATGTATTTGTTTTATATTACAGAAATAAATAGCAACACTGCATTGTTACATGCCATGTACACCTTTATAATGACAATAGACATTCAGGTGGTCTTACACATGTATTAATGTGGACAGCAATTCTTCACAAATCCATCCATCATCAACCCCTTTTTCCCATTTTGCACATGGGGTCAGGGTGTCACTATGAATGCACAAATATGATTACAAAATGCGTGTGTCTGTATGTGGAAATTTAAGTGTTTATTGTACACTCATACTGGGGAAACAGCTGCATATGTCTCATTTCTACTACATGTTTCCTGACAGCTTTTTGCATCTAGATTGACAAGCTGTTTCTTAAGGTATACCTGCACATTGGAAGTGCAACAGGAAATAGTACATGCACATTTTTCACACCACTCTCATAACAGGATATGTTAACTACATCATGTAATGATGGTGTCATCTATAAATACCACTTTGACAAGACAAATGCCTAATTCAGAGGTGTTACAGTCATGAAATACTGTGTTTTGTAGATGGGAACAGAATACTTACGTGTATTAAATTACCACAGCAGCCACATTATATGTGTGCCTCTATGTAAGTGTGCATGGATAGTCACAGGAACATCGGTCTTTATCCTAATATCATCAATCCAGTCCCATGCAGAACTAATATCTTGATAGTCTTACATGGCTACCCATTCAGTTCATACAGGCCTCCAAACATTGTTGCTCAAACATGCAATTATGCTGTCCAGTATAAATTATCATGCAGTTTTGTAAAAGTCAGACTTCTGTTGGGGTGCTTGTAATAAGTACTGAAGTCTTTAGCTGGTATACTTAGGTAGGGCTTCTAATCTCCCTGCAGTCAACTGGTGTGTGTGTGTGTGTGTGTGTGTGTGTGTGTGTGTGTGTGTGTGTGTGTGTGTGTGTGTGTGTGTATGTATATATATAATCAGAAGAGCATAACTGTCTATCCTACTGTCAGCAGTACAGTCCCATGGAGTACAAATATTTTTGACAGTTGTACATGCCTACATATCCATTTCATACAGGCCTCCCAACATCTTCTCTCAAACATGCAATAATGATGTCATCCACTATATATTGTCCACCAGCATTATAAAAGTCAGATTTGTGCCATGGTTTTTGCATTCAGTACTGAGTTCTCTAGCTGGTGTACTTAGGTAGGGGTTGAAATCTTTTTGCAGTCAACTGGTGTGTGTGTATACTTGGTTGACATTCAAGAGACTATTTTAGACCAGCATGTGCAACACTCCTACTACCATCTTTTTCTCACCAGACAATGCTGATTTCATCATCTGTAAAGTGTTGTCTGACACTCTAAATGTGTTGTGCTGCTTGTGTTAAGTAATGTGCGCTGTAGTTAACGTGTGTGTGTTTGTGTGTGTGTGTGTGTCTGATTGTGTTGACATTCAAGAGACCATTTTAGACTAGCATGTGAGGCAATCTACTACCATCTTCTCAACAGACACTGCTGATGTCATCAGCTATAAAGTGTTGTCTGACACTCTAAAAGCTATATTTGTGTTGTGGCACTTGAGTTAGGTATTGTGTTCTGTAGATAGGTAGGGTTTCTACTTTCACTGTGGTCAACTGGTATGTATGTCTGTTTTTGTTCACTTTGTGGACATTCAAGAGACTATTTTAGACTAGCATGTGAGACATTTCTGCTACCATCTTCTTGCCATCCGATACTGCTGATGTCATCACCTATAAAGTGCTGTGTGACAGTACAGAAGCCAGACTTATGCTATGGCACTTACATTAAGTACTGTGCTCTACAGATAGTCAGGTAGGGGTTCTACTCTCCCTGTGTTCAACTGACTTGTTTGTGCATTCAACAGTCAGCATGGTGATAATTTTAGAATTACATGCGAGTCCACAGCTATGTCAGACCCTCCTCTGAACAGATTCATGTAACATACACTGATACCACCCTGTATAATATGCACTCTGACATTATTCAAGTCAAACTAGTGCTGTGGCATTAACATGAAGTACTATGCTCTCCATCTTCTGTATCTGTATGCAGATATTTAGAGGCTCTAATCTGACAGTATTCAACCTGAGTGTGTATACATTCAAATATTACTTTTTAGACAGTTTTACACATAGATGTGATTCCACATCCATGTCAGATACTCCTCTCAACATGTTCTTACAACACAATGATGCTATCATACTCCAAAAAAAGAAATGTGACGGTGTGAAAGTCAGACATATGTGTCTTAGCTAGTGTTACATTGCACAGCATTCATCTTCTATACCTACTTAGGTGTACTGTTCAAATCAGGCCCAGTCTACTGGTGTGTGTGTGTGTGTGTGTGTGGTTTGTGGTACATTATGCTCATTGTATGATCTTTGTAATCACTCTTCATTTCACTACCACTTAGTAGAACATTTAATGTAGCCCCATGCATCCACTATCCTCTTTTGTCCTACGGCCACATGACATCCTTCCTGTAGATTAGTGGCGGATGTCCTCATGTCAAATATGTATACTCATGTCATGAAGCAGAGTACTTCCATGAGTCTCTGCAAGCCATCTCCAGACCACTGCATGTGTGATTGCTAATTCTGTCATGGTGTGGTGCACATGTCCCATATGGACAGTGGCAGTATGTAATGCAATCCAAGAAATACACACATACACACAATAGTCTGTCTTCCATCATATAGATACAGGGAGTTTGTTTTAAATGGTATAATAATAGTTATGATCTTGTGTGATGTTGGCTATTAGCCTGATAATGCCCTATGACCCTATGAGCATTTCGCCTCATTGCTCTTGTCATTGATATTGGCTTTGCTGAGGTGTGGAAGTACAGTATGGCTACAAGTGGGTATTACAGTCTGTAATGTGAGCTAATGTATTGATGGCTGCTGCTGCCATTTCATTACATGCTCCTTCTATAACATCTGTAGTAATATGCCTCCTGAGAATTGTTGACATAGTATGATTCACTTTTTATGTATATTGTTGGCTTATTAGGACATGTGTTGTAGTGGAGCAGATCAACATTCTCCATAGTTCTCAGTTTTCATTCCACCATCACTCTGACATTTGCAGTATAGTGCAGGTGTGCATGTGTCTAATTACAATCATTAAATGCTTTGTGATGGACAGTATAAATTCATACTGATTACATGTGCACATAAGTCTCATTTCATCCACGTTTTAATCCTGTGATATACACAACAATATCACATGATTTGATTCAAGTGCAGCCTTGTGGAATTCATGGTACGTGCAGTTGTGGTGCTATTCCCAAGGACTACTGAGGTGGTCAGCAATGATTGTGTGATTATTAGCATTTGTGTTAGGAAATGTTCTGTATAAGCCACAAACAACTGATCTGTAATGTGTCCATGTGAGAGTGTTCAATCTCGCCTTTGTTCTTACACATGGGTTCGGAGCCGATCCTCGGCTCCGTGCCGGCCGACTGCAAGCTCTGCATCGAGAAGAAGCTCGAGGACATCTAATACCCACAATCCCCCTCTGCCCTTACCTCAGATCTAGTTTGCCGCTGCTGCATACGCATCGCTGGAGGCTAGCTCGAGGCTTTACAGATAAGATTTTTATCTATTCTGTTTAAATTTTCAAAAAACTTCTTTTAAATCTAGTTAATTAAAGTTTGAGTACGGTGTGTGAGTGGATTAGGAATTCTCGGTACCTTAGATTAGTTTAACTTAGTTAACTTTCGGGTATAGAGTTTTTCGGGGCCTACCACCCCTACTTGGACACTTTTTGACTAGAAACTTGTTGTAGTCTTGCTTTCTTAAGCAATTAACAATCGGACTTTCATTTACCGGATTTGACATTGTTACTGGATTTGACTATTACTGGACTGGACTGTCTCTTTCTCTTGTCATTATGTCTGAGAAAATAAAATCTGGCTTCAAAGCGTTGTCAGTGTGGCCAAAAGATGTCGGTCACAGACAACCACAGTTCCTGTGTCTACTGTCTTGGCCCTCTCCACTTACAAGAGGACTGCTCTATTTGTCACTCTTTTAGTGGGAGGGTCATGACAGATAGGCAGGAAACTGATGGATAGAGGATTGTTGAAACCCTCTTTCCAGGAGGCTCTGGATGCTTCAGACCAGGCATCCAAGTCTTGAAGGGTCGGCGTCGGAGCCCAAGTCATCGGCTCCGAGCTCTTCGGTCTAGTTAGATCACCGGTTCCACAGACTTCGGGCCGAGTGTTCAACTGTTGGCAGTTTCGAGCCTCGAGTCTTGGAACCGGTGACGGAGCTCCCTCCACCGACTCTGCTGAGGTCGGCTCCGTCTTCGATCCCTTCGACTCGTTCTTCTAGGCCCCTTTCCGACACCGATGTGGACCGTGTGGTGCAGAAACTGATGGAGCATACGGCCCTGTCCAAGCTTATCTCGGTCTCCTCTCAGTTGATGTCGAGACTTGAAGGCCTGCCACTATCTCCATCTGTTCCTCCTCTGAGACCTGTCCAGTCTTGGAGCCGGAAGAAGCTGAACGGATGCTTGTGGAGCCGCCTGTGCCAGAACCGTCTTTTCTCGGTCGGCACCGTTCACCTCGACTCCATCCGATCCGGTACCGAGTCTCGGGGCGAAGATCCGTCCTTGGTTCCGGGACCGAGAGTCGGACCGATGTTTGTTCCGACTCCCTCGGGCCTCGCACGGATCGATTCGGTTCCGTCCTCGGGTCGGTGCCTTCGGCTCCTGTTTGGGATTCTTCCCATTTCTTCGAACCGGAGATACCTCGACTCGGGACCGGGGCCTTCGACCTCATGAGGAAGGTGTTGTCTACCCAGACAACCACATCAGCAGGTACAGCTTCTCCTCCCCACAAAGGACCATTATCCTCCTCTGCACCCACGGCCACGTCCAAGCGTCGGGCACCAGTGTCTCAGCCACCCCTGGAGGGTGCCCTCTTCCTCGGAGGCTTCTTCGGATGCTCCCCACGAAGAAGTTCGAGGAAAAGACTGTGTAAGAGGAGACACTTGGATTCTCCACAAGAATCCTTGACATCTGATACTGACTTAGATGAGTCAGAAGGGTCCCCTAAGTCACCTTCAGAGGATGTCTCTTTTTCTGACATCTTGGAGATCCTAAAACAGAGAGGTGACTGGCAAGCCCTCCCCCCTTCTGAGGATGAGTCAGTTTTGCTGAAGGCATTTGGTGCCCGTCCTTCCTCCTCCTGGGTCACTCCGCCCTTTGATGAGTTAATGGAATTAATTGCTCGAAGGGCGTGGGAGACTCCTGACATGGTGGAACCAGTCCCTAGGAAGCCGAATAAGTACATCACGGCACCACAGGACAAAGCTTACCTCACCAAAGGAGTTCCAGTAGACGCCATGGTGGTGGCAGCGGCCACGAAAAAGGAGATGTCAGAGTCTTCCTCATCTGTCCATCTGCCTAACAAAGATTCTAGGACCATGGACAGATACGGGAAGCGCATTTTCAGTTCAGCGGCTTTCTCTATGCGTTCCCTGAACTATTTGACTCATTTTACACGTTTACAGAGGGATCTAGTCAAAGAGTTGGGAGATACCCTCCAGGGTGCTACAGATGCCGCTGTCTCAGAGAAAGTTACAGCGCATCTCAACACCCTTACGTCCATTGTGAACTTGTCCATGAGGCTGATATCCTATGCAGCCGAAGGATCGAGTAGGGCAGCGGCTTCAGCGATTGCTCTTCGTAGGCAATCCTGGATGCGCTTATGTTCATTTGCGGAAGCCTTCAAGTCTTCCTTTACTAACGCCCCATTTGACAGAGCCACACTTTTTGGCCCTAAAGTAAAGGAGACCCTTACCCGGTGTGAACAGGAGGGAAAGACTCTGTCTGCTGTCGGAGTCCGTTTTTCCACCCCTTCCAGACCGTACCCCAAAGGGCAACGTGGTGGGAAAATGTGGTTTCGAAAACCCCAAGGATCTTTCCCAAACACACAGGGTGATGCCCCCTCTAGAGGCAGAGGGGGGGGCAGAGGTGGAAGACGCCGCCCTGGCGGCAGAGGGTGTCCAGAAACCAAGGTGACAGGGATAACCTCCTGGCAAACCTTTTCAGCACTCCTGAGAGGAGGCCCGACTGTCCTGCTCTGGAGGCAGTCGGGGTCGCTAGCTTTATACCCTCAGGCCTGGCAAAACCTTTCTTCAGACAATTGGGTAAAAAGCGTTGTTACCAGAGGTTACAAAATCCCATTTCTATCCACCCCCATTCCAAAGAGAAAACTCCCAGATGTACCACCCCATCTGCGAGCCAGCAGCTACAGAAATTTCAAAGCTGCTAGAAAAAAAGAGTCATCCAACCAGTCCCAGCGGACCAAATAGGATTCGGAACTTACTCAAGGTTCTTTTTAGTTCCAAAGAAAACAGGGGACTGGAGGCCAATTCTGGACCTAAGCCATCTCAACACCTTTGTCAAGAAGGAAAAGTTCGAATGGTCACGCTTCAATCGATCCTTCCATTCTTACAGAAGGGCGACTGGATGTGGTCGATAGAACTGAAGGACGCATACTACCACAACAAAAAGGCCAGGCGTCCAGGGATCATTTGCGCTTCCGGCTGGGAGCCAGTCACTATCAGTTTCGAACCCTGCCCTTTGGTCTGACCACAGCCCCCAGGGTCTTCACCAAATGCATGGCAGTGGTAGCGTCTCATCTGAGGCGCCTAGGATTCCAGGTGTTTCCGTATCTGGACGACTGGCTCCTGTCTGCCACCACCAGGCGTCAACTGATACAAGCCAGGGATTACACCCTACAACTTTGTACACACCTTGGCATTTCAGTAAATTTCAAAAAATCGTTGCTACAGCCATCACAGCATATCTTATTCATAGGGGCGGAATTAGATACACGTCAGTTAGTTCTAAAACTTCCTACAGAAAGAATAGTAGCACTTCAATTCAACATTTCCCTTCTTCTGTCGTCCAGAAAGTCCCCAGCAAAAATTGTTCTGAAAGTTTTGGGTCTCATGGCAGCTTCTCTCATTGCGATACCATTGGGAAGACTGCACATGAGAGTGCTACAATGGCTTCTGTTTGCACAATGGTCATTCCAACAACTTCCACTGACTCACGAAATATTGATAACGAAAACATGCAAATCACACCTAATGTGGTGGTTACAGACTTGCAACCTATCCAGCGGAAGACCATTTGTGTTACCCTTTGCACGTCAGCGACGATAACCACGGACGCTTCCCTGATAGGGTGGGGGGGCATCTTTCAGGGACAGACAGTCCAAGGCAAATGGACCAATCTGGAGTACAATCTGCACATCAATGTTCTGGAGTTGAGGGCAGTGTTTCTGGCGTTGCAACACTTTGCTCCCCTTCTTCCTCCAGGGACCATTGCAGTTCAGACAGACAACATGTCCGTAGTCTGGTACATAAACAAGCAAGGGGAACCAGGTCTTACCAACTATGCAGAGAGGCCATGAGAATTTGGCAATGGGCAGAGTCCACCGGTCGCTTTCTGATCGCAACGCACATCCCGGGGTCATCCAGCGTCATAGCCGACAGGCTGAGCAGGGCAATACTATTGCCTCACGAGTGGTCCCTCAAACAGTCAGTTGTGAGAAGGATTTTTCGCAAATGGGGCCAGCCTACCTGCGATCTGTTTGCGTCTCCAATGAACGCCAAATGCAGGAGCTACTTTGCCCTATTACCCCCTCCAGGGGAAGTCCCCAGGGACGCGCTGGTGCACGATTGGCCCCCGGGTCTCCTATATGCGTTTCCTCCATTTCCCCTGATTGCAAAGTTTCTACAGAAAGCAAACAACCTTCAGAGGACTATTATTCTCATTGCTCCGTTCTGGCCTCGTCAAATTTGGTTCCCCTTTCTATTGCATCACCGCATTCGGGGACCTTGGATGCTGGTCCCAGAGCCAGATCTACTGACTCACTCATCAGGAGTTCCTTACCCATCCCTAGAATCTCTCCATCTAGCAGCTTGGCTGCTCCGCTTCCCTTTCTAGCCAGGTCGGTTCCCCTTACATCGGCGGTTCAAGATATTTTAGTAGCTTCTCATAAAGTTTCCACTACAAAGACTTACACCAGTAAGTGGAAACGTTTTGTCTTCTGGGCGGAGTCACATCAATTGGACCCTGTTACAGCTCCGTTGAACAAGGTTTTAGAATTCTTGACTGAATTATTTCATGAAGGAGCTTCCCCGGCTACTTTAAGAGTACAGTTAGCTGCCATTTCTAACTATCATGTAGAAGAAAGTGGTGCGCCTATTATGGCTCACAGACTTTGTAAAGCCTTTTTAAAAGGTTCTTTTCATATCAGGCCACCAGTCAGAAGTCCGACATCACCGTGGAATTTAAACTTATTGCTCTCTAAATTGATGTTACCACCCTTTGAACCAGCTTCAAGTTGCACTTTGAAATTTTTGTCATGGAAAACATTATTTCTAGTGGCCATTACATCTGCTAGACGGGTGTCTGAGCTTCAGGCCCTTTCGGTCAAACATCCGTATTTAATTTTTCATTCTGACAGAGTATCCCTACGCACTAATCCATCCTTTCTTCCCAAAGTTTGTTCTTCTAGTAATATTAATCAGTCCATCGAATTACCCACCTTCTTTAAAACCAGTCTAATAAATTGGAGTATATGTTGCACAAACTAGACGTCCATAGACAACTCAGATTTTATTTGGATAGAACAAAAGATCACAGGAAATCTGATCAACTATTTGTAGCTTTTGCTGACAGCAGAAAGGGTCTTGCAGTTCTGAAACGAACTCTTTCTAAGTGGCTAACTGACTGTATCATTTATGTTTATGAAGCTTCTGACCAAACATTATCAGCAAAACCCAGAGGACATTCTACCAGATCAGTTTCTACATCTTTGGCTCACGCAGCTCGCTTACCTTTAGACACTATTTGTGCGGCTGCTACTTGGGCTAAACCACATACATTTATCTCTCATTACAAAGTGGACAGGGTTTCTAGGGATAGGGCAACCTTTGGTTCCACTGTGCTCAAGAACGTTCTCCCTTGAGTTCCTCAGGATCATGGAGCTAGGGCCGCTACCCATGTGTAAGAACAAAGGCGAGATTGAACACTCTCACATAAAGAAGTTATGTCCTTACCATAACGTTCCATGTGGAGTGTTCATCTCGCCTTGGTTATTACACTCCCACCCTTCCCACCCTTAGGAAGAACGTTCAATTTGGTGCCTGGTCTGGAGTATTCTCCTTCTGCTGTTGCAGTATTAGTGTTACTATCATACTCTTGGTATGTTTATATATATGTACTTTTATGTATATAGTTGGTATGTGTGCGTGCTTTATGTCTAGTTTGCTTGCAAACTAGATCTGAGGTAAAGGCAGAGGGGGATTGTGGGTATTAGATGTTCTCGAGCTTCTTCTCGATGCAGAGCTTGCAGTCGGCCGGCACGGAGCCGAGGATCGGCTCCGAACCCATGTGTAATAACCAAGGCGAGATGAACACTCCACATGGAACGTTATGGTAAGGACATAACTTCTTTTTATATGGCATTAGGCCACTCAAACACAGCTTTCACATTAAACACATATAGGCATATGTTGTGCAATTGATGTAATTATGTGACATTGGCACAGTTGTGTGACTGTATGAACAGTACCAATGTGTGGAATGTGATGCATGACCAAGGCTGTATTTTTAGGCATTTTCACAAAATTTATTTCAATAAATGTAGAATGTTAAGGGGAATACACAACGCTATTTGTGGATGCCACCAGGCATACTCATGTCTCACATTTCACCCCTCTGTTGCCACTGGCCGTCAGCCAAAATATACATGCAAACATTACTCAGTTTTTATTCTCAGGAGGCAGCTCATCTGTGTGTTGTCTACAACTAATAAAATAGAATCAATGGGCCGTGACAACATCTCAGGTTGCCTATAGCTTGCCTTAAAACCTGACCTAGCCGACACAGTTGAACCATTACTTCAATACTGCCTCCAGGCAGCCTATGTTCTTGTAGAAGGGTGTACAGCAATATGCATCTGTCTGAATGGGGGGGGGGGTCACCTGATGAATGGAGTAATAAACCAATACTCCTGACTCTCCTCATCTGTGAAATACACCAACTAGTCATCATGCACCTTATCAAATAGGACACAGGTAATCTTCTGACTGTGTACAAACCATGTTTGATTTGTTAAGGCTACATCATGTCTGTTACATCTATCTGATGCCTTCAAGAAGGTCACCAAGCGCATACATTAGGAAAACACTATCATCCTACATAACTTGACCTGGCCAAGGCATGTGACACAAATCCACACTCAGATATTACAGAGAAACGGTCTTAAGTGGGCCTGAACACATATGTCACCAAGTGGGTACACAACTGTATCACATATGTGACAGATAATGTATGTATGTATGTGAAGTCACCTCTATCTAGAGTCCAGAGACCAGGTCCATACCTCAGGATTCTGTCCTAGGCCCTTTTCTGTTCAGTATTTAAGTCTCAGAAGTCAAGGCTAACTTGCACATCCTTTGTCTAATTATCTCTGTGGAGTACCGCAAACAGCGGTCAATAATAGGATCCAAGATTTGTATTGGTATGATGCAGACAGCATTAACACACAAAGGATTGTTGCCAGAGCCATGGAGACACAGTAGATGAACAAATGTCATTGGGGGTGGGTACTTAATTTATGAAAGCAAATATGAAAGCTAATTACAGTGTAGATAGCACACCCCTATGATCAGATCAATTGGTATGTGGCCTGTCTACTCGGGTAGATGGTATGCGGAACATCCACCAGCATATGCCCACAGTGCTGACTACTCACTTGTATATAGCACAACTCCTGAGTATGTGCAGGACATCCACATCAAAGCAAATTATAGTTCCATTGTTTTCAGCCCTCATTACACCGATAATTGAGCACAATGCACCCTTTTGCATGTATCCCCAAAACATCTTTCAGGGATGAGTGTACCACTTTGGCCACAGTGAGCTCCCACACATTGTATCAGCCATAACTATTATTTCTGGTGCATAAACATTAGGGTATGACGGTACAGAACCTCCTTCAAGGTGTTATACAAGATGCATGTGTGATACATATTCCTGAGATGCACACAGTAAATACATAGCTGACTGACAACATTGGTATGGGTTATATTTATGAAAGTGTGGATATATATATATATATATATATATATATATATATATATATATATATATATATATGCCATCAAACCTGGCACTAGCTAGGAGTGCTCATAATTTAAACTACAGGTGTAATAGTGTCCCTATTAACACCTACAAAATATATTAATTTTTGAGGAAGGTGTGCTTGATTCCCCTTATAGATTACTGAAAAATCATGACAGTTGTAGAAGTTTGTTCTTGCAGAAACATGTATAGAAAGTCAGAATCACATATTTAATTTGAGTGGCACAGATTAATGGTGGTATTATTCTGATATTGTCCATGATTATGCATGCTTATACCACAAAAATTCTTCTCTTTTGATATGTCACTCTTGTGTGACAATGTACAATAACTGCATGATCATATGACTATGCCCATGCAGGAGGTGTAAACAGCAGTACATACTGTATGATGTTGGTATGTGATTCCTGTTAATGCTACAACTGTCTCGTCTTTGTGGTGTACGTACATAGACATCCACTTCCCCTGTGCATTCCTAAATACACACACTTCCCCTGAATAAGTATTTATAATGCAGTTTATGTACCCTTACTGATCACTAACAGCACTTTTATTCAGTATACCTAAAACAGGTTTGCACAGTACTCTACACTAACTACACTTTCATATAATGTGTTAGAACTTTATACATTGCCTTGTATTAAACCCTGGTAGTCATTGTGGCTGTCTGCGTAATCCTGCAGAACTAGTTTGCCCATAGGTAAATGTGTTTGCATATCTGCCAGTGTTCATGGTGCTTTACATGGTTTCCTGGCTAGCAACACGGTTGCTGGCCACAAAACCATGCATATGCAATTAGCTGTGATGCTCATCGCACTAACATGTAAACTCTGTGTAGGCTTTGCACTAAGCCTACACAGAGTTTATTGAATCTCCAAGAAAAAGGGTTGGGAGGGTGGCCTAATGGTTAAGGTGTTTGCCTTACAAACACAAGGTGCAGGGTTTGAGTCTCACAAAGGATAATTAGCTAGGCTTAAAATAACTCACAAGGGCAGTTAGCCTAGTACCTATCTATGAACCTAAGTTATTTTATGTTATATGGAATGAAAGAATAAATTATGTTTAATGGCAAATGGATTTTAGCAACAATATTAAGTAAAATCAGATGGTGGTTATGGAAAAAAGGAGTGGGGGTCTAATAGGGATGAAACTTTAGCATGATTATAAAGGCAATTATGAATATGTATAAACAGATTTCTATATTTGTACATATGTAAATATTTTGTATATGAATAAAGGACGCCTACTGTTTTCAATAGATGCAGTGGGATCTTTTACATCTACATGAGCTGCCACCAACTCAAGTAGATGGGGCCTCATTGTAATGTCTCATTCAAAGGACACCACAATCAGGAGTGCAGCATCTTCCTTATATTATACTGCAGTGCTAGCAGTCCATCTATCTGGTGAGGGATTAGAATACAAGTGTGCTAGCTGTTGTGCCACCAACACTAATCAAAATGTCATTTACAGACCCAGATTCAGCCTTTGTGCTAAAACCAAATTAGTCTCGAAACTTGATGATAGAAAGCTGCAAGGTGAAATGTTTACTTGTTATAACAATCTCTGTGCTGTGTATTTAAATATTACTTCTGTCAGCACAAGACACAACATTCCTAATCAGTAGCTGTAATGTGTTTTATATGATGAAATATACAGCTAACTCACATAAAGAATATCAAAGCTATAAGTACAGTGCAACCAGTTTTATGCCTTCTGATAGTCTGAGTAATTTGAAAACTAAAATGTTAACTTGTCATTGTAAATCACATAGTCCAGCTCTGGAGAAATCCTCATTTAGCCCTTCAGTGAAACATTTATTCTGTCTCTTTAAATTTCAGTTTTATTTCCTTTTAAAACAGCTGTTTCTAGATGTAGAGACTTGTTTTCATCCAGTTTCAAGGAAGGAGATTTGTTTAGCACATCACAAATATTCCAAAATCATAAATTCTATAATTATTAGTATCCTGAAGTGGAGACACTGGATGATTCAGTGTCTCACAAGTCCCAGAAGTTTCTCAAATGCATGCATTTCACATTTTAAAGTAGAGAAGCTTAAAATCTGAAGCCTAAATATTGAAACTGCTAAAATCAGAAAAAAATTATTTACTTTAAAGTTATGGTGACATTCAAATCAGTAATATATGAAAGCAGATTTTAAGTTATACACATTTCAAGATATGATCCTACCTTTCTTGGAATGTGTTTAAAGTGTGTTCCTGCTTAGAACTTTAATAATAATTAAACGTCATAATCATAATTATTTGACTTTTTCCTCTGAATCTGTATTCCACTTTTCTTTTTACAGTATTCTTTCACTACTATAACTAAGTGGGTTTTCAGAAATATTTATAACACCACTACACTTCACTAAAAAACATGGAAACTATACCACAATGTTATTCCCTTCTGAATGTGAATGCGTGGGATGTTCATTATTTCTACTGCTGCAGTAGACTTTAGGCTATATAGGTTGTGTCTTGTCCAAGACACAACAACCAGTCAACTTCCAAAAGCTCTGGCTCCTGCCAGGCTTCCACTCTGACTGCTGACTGGCCAACGCTTAGGAGGGAAAATCAGCAGGGAGGAAAATTCTTCAATACTTTCTTGCTGCCCAGTAAAGAAGCAGCTCAGGTGCTTCATAAGAGCAGTAGACATCCTATCAAGTCCTTTCAGGAAGTTAAGTGCCCCTTTGAGGGACCTTTCCATACAGAAAATATTTTTAATGTGTTTAGTATAACTATCTATATTTATACTGTAATTTAATTTGAGTATATTGAAAAAGAACTACAGAAACTGGACCCAAGCAAAGCACAGGGAGGAGACTGAATTAGTAATAATGACCTGAGAACACTTTGGCATGAACATACACTACCATTACATGTATAGATCTGCAGTCGTGGGACTGCATACATATCTGCTGACCTCACAAGACCCAAATGTAGTGCAAGTTTTAAAACATGAGGAGAATAAGTCTAAGATGACTTCCCTGCTTAGTTTAGCAGAAGCATATCAACATCTAGCTGGATTGCAAATCAAATCAGAAGTAGATAAAAATCAGGCAGTAACTGAATGTGCAAAAAGCAAAAAGAAAGAAAAAAATATAAGGCGAAGGATCAGATGAGAAGGCAAGAAATGTGGAAAATTCATAAATATAGTTGCAAGTATAGAAGACTCTTGGAACAACCTCATGTTGATCAGGATTAAAAGCAGCAATGGTTAAGGAGAGGTGAATTTAAACCAAAAGACGAAAGGTTAATATTGGCGGCCCAAGATAGTGGACTATGTACTCACTTGCTTACAAAGTCCATTGAACATGTGGGAGAAACAGACAAATGCAGGTTTTGTAAAACAGAATTGGAAACAGTTGTACATCTTGTTGCTGTCTGTGATGTACTAATGGCAAAAAGACTGTATACTGAAAGGCATAATAATGTGGCAAGACTGTTGCATTGGGGATTGTGCAAACATTATGGTACTGAAGTGGCTGAAAATCACTGGAAACATGAGCCACAAAGCGTCATAGAAAATCATGAAGTTTGTATCACATGGGATCACCCATTATCAACAGCTTAAAAAAATAGATGCAGGAAAACTACATATAGTAGTACCCCATGAAAAAAAAAATGACAAAAGTAGCATTCATCATTGAAATTGCTACATCCAGTGACGAGAGTGCCTTACATACAGGGAGACACAAAATCATAAAATGCCAGGATTTACAGGCAGAAATTAGGGCAATGTGGAAGAAAGATACCCAGACAGTTACAGTAGTAATAGGAGCAACGAGGTCTTATAAAAAAATAATTTACAATCATACTTAGATATGTTACAGATACATGTATCTCCATACAAATTGCAGAAGGAGTCATTACTGGGCACTTTGCTGGTGCTGGGAATTGCACTTCTGGTTAATGTCAAAGATTGAAACAATTGTAATTTTATGAACTTTAATCATACTTTGACTTGAATCATGGTATTAGAAACCCAAAGGACTTGGAGAAATTAAAAATGGAGATCCCATTATATCTGTTACTCACTAGATCATTTAAGTATAGGGAAATTGCTCAAGATTTAAGACATGGACTTGTTAAATTTATCTTTAAGCGAAGGGGAATAGAGCAAACCCAGAGTGATACAGACCTGTAAGTTTAATTTCATGCTGTGGGAAAATAATGGAGAAGGTTATTTTGGATAATTTGTTAGAATTGGAAAGGTTTTGGCTTGAAACGTTATATCAGCACAGATATGTTGGAGATGGATCTAAAACCATCTGTAAAATTATGTACTATATCAGTATAACAGCTATTAATGAAAAATTGTACTATGATGTAATTTATAGATTTAACTTCAGCATTTGATAAGTCATATGCAAAACACTGATCAATAAATTAGAACAGCTAGGTATTTATATAATCTTGATAAG
Organism: Protopterus annectens; assembly: GCF_019279795.1. Lineage (NCBI taxonomy): Eukaryota > Metazoa > Chordata > Ceratodontiformes > Protopteridae > Protopterus > Protopterus annectens. Next base: position 951,547,497 of record NC_056746.1, on the reverse strand, counting down.
ATGGATCACTGCATGGCTTACAAATAGGACATGGTAAGTTTTTTTACAGCAGCTGGACAGGTGAAATTTTAGGTTACATTCAGGGTGACACACAGGGCTCTGTTCCACGCCCATACTTGTTTAGGTTGTATCTTCAGATCTTTTTCAGCTGAGGTGTTTTACAGTCTGTATGCAGATGACTTGAAATGGATAAACTGATTAAATTTGTTACATATAGGGCATGTCTGCATAAGAACTTGACTAAATTGACTATTTGAGCACAGGAGAATGATCTGCAGATGAATACATCAAAACTTAGCATGTGATATTTGGGAAACATAGATAGAAAGGTGAATATTCATACAGTACACAATGACTGAAAACTGTAGATTCATTTAAGGACCTGGGTGTATGGGCAGATCCAGCTCTAAGTTTTAACAATCATATCGACCAATTGGTTAATGATGGTTATAAAACTGTAGCTTGTATAAAATGATTAATGAAGTCTAGGAAATCATAAATGATGAAATCATTATTTCTTAGTTACAATAGACCCAAACTTCAGTATGGAATAACAATATGGAAAGGTTACAAGAAAAGCATGAGTAAATTGGAAAGGGTGCAGCTGAAATATACCAACGGCATCCATGAATGTGGATATTTAAAGTGTTATGAAAGACTGAAATATCTGAACTTGTACAGTATCTCATATAGACACTTAAGATGATATCTTATTCAGGTGTAGAGGGCATTTAGATACAACTGCTTCTGGGAATGCTTGAGGTTATCAAAGCAGAGAATCATCATACAACCTATGTATAACATTATATAGAAGTGAGAGGTATACTGATTGTTTCTCTGAGACAGTAGCTAATTCAAGGAGTAGACTTTTTGTGTCTTTCGGCTTTTCCCAGTTAGGGGTCGCCACAGCGGAACTCCGGTCCGCTAATGATTGGCAGTTGATTTTTACGTACCGGCTTGACAGGCCTTACGCACAACCTTTAATGAAGGTACGCCCATTCATGCATGTCTCCACACAGAAGACGCTCTAGCTGAGAATCGAACCGGACAGCGTCTTACTGTGAGGCGACAACGCTACCGCAGCACCACCACCGCGGGTATTCAAGGAGTAGACTACCAAATTAAATTAAAAACAAGCATTCGTTTACAAATTTTAACAGCAACCTGGACAGTTATCATGGGAATAACTATTTTGGCAGACTAGAAGGGCATTATTGCCCATGCCTGAAATAACTATATGTATGTGTATATCTATCTGTCTTTCTACGTATATTTTTTTTTATATTTAATTTGTACGTATGTTGTGGAGCATTTAAGAAACCAGTATTTCTGAAATATCACCTGTTTCCTGCTTAGACCACTGTTTTTAGCTATGGGTCTTATTTGATGAAGTAATGTACTACTTATGCAGACTTTTTATTATTTTTTTTTATAAAAGTTTAAGTGCGGGTCAATGTTTCATCTGAGCAACAACAGGGTATGTAGTGCTTGTGTTCACACTGTGATAACTTACCTACCATTTATTCTCTCAGACTAATTTTACTTCTAAGGGATTTCTGAAAGGATTTTTTTCAAAACCCTCTCTGTTCGTTCATTTGCAGGACATCTTATGTTTGTGTTAATGCTGTGAAAAATTACCTACTATTCATTCTGTCAGACTGATTTTACTTCTAAGGGGTTTTTACAGGATTGTAGTGTACTGCTTCTGGATTTATGGGACAATGTAATGCTTGTGTTCATACAGTAACCCCTTACCTGTCATTTGTTTCTGTCAGACATATTTTACTTCTAAGGGGCTTCTGAGAAGATTTTGGTTATAAGGATTAAAGGTGGTTCAGAAGAGATACAAGTGGCACTGGATACAAAAAGCTTCTTTCAGAGTTCCTCCGCTTTCTCCAAACTAAAATAATTTTTTTTCTGAATGTTCTTCAGCTTTGCTCATTCTAGGCGTCATAGACACAGTGACATTTATTTAAGGAGCAATGGCTTATATTCCAGAATGCTTCTGGTGCCAAATAAACAGCCTTCCTGGAGAAAAGTTTTAAATCTTTCCTTCCTATATTAGTGACTCTGCATTACCCTGTGCTTTAAGCATGTCTACAAAGTTTCTAACTCTAGCTGTAGCTTCAGGCTGAATGGCACTCATTTTTTAATTCCTTATTTGAATGACTTATCTTTGTAGCTTCCTTCAGATGTCAAGAGTCTTTAACACGGGTTTCAGGTCTTCTGACCAATCTGAGATTCCAATAAACATTCAGGAAATCCTCCTTGACCACTTTACACTGGATTGTCTTTTAGGATATCTTGTGCACACTCAGCAGCAAAAGGTTTTGATGCAGGAGAAGGTGATGTTTTATCTGGAAACCTTGAATTTCTCAAATCTGTGTCGGACTTCAGACAAAGTTTCTCAGGATTCTCCGGTTCATGGCATCTATGTTTCTCATGATTCCTCTTGCTAGGGTCTAAAGATTCTATGGTATCTAAAAACACATGGACCCAACATTTGTATCCTTTAGCTACGTATATTGGGCTTTGTTTTAATGGAACTGCATGCAAATGCACCACTTTTCTTCTCAAACTCCAAGTTAAATCTGTATCTACAGATACCTCAGAATTTTCTTGGAGGGCAGTTCCTATGAAGATAAAGGTGCGAAGCTGGTGGGATTCTTCAGACAGACCAAAGCACATTATTTTTAAAGAGATGTGGACAGCGATCATTGCCTTTTAATCTTTTCATTATCTATGGTTCCCTGGACCTCCCTCGATTTATTACGGACAGCACCACAGTGATGTGGTACATAAGCTAGGGGCAAAGGTTATATCCTCTATATAGTCTGGCTGTGATCTCTTGGTAGTTAGATATTCAGCATTCTTTAACCCTCCAAGCATATTACATTTCATCAGAGCAAAACATATTGGCAGACAAACCGAGCAAGACCTGGACCAACCCTCATGAATGCAGTTTGATTGATGGATCTTCTAGGTATTGATCCAGTTCAAATAGATCTGTTAACCTCCTTTCAAAACAGACAACTATATACATGTTTTTTTCATTCTCTTGAAGGGGAATATTTCTTTGTGTATTCCACCCTTTCCACTGATATCCAACGTAATTCTGAGGATTCAGAAGGACTCTCCAAAAAATATTTATAGTGACCTTCCTTTGGCCCAGGTAATAGTGGTTGTCTCTTTTTATGGAATTGGCAAAGGAGAATTACCACAAGCTTGCTCACAGTCTGGATCTACTCACACAAGATGGAGAATTCTGATACCTTTTAGGCATCTCTTTTTAGAGGATATGCAGCAGGTACTAAATGAAGCAGGAAATCTTGCTACTAGCAAATCTGTGTAAGAATTTTCTAGTTGGTGTCTACTCAATAACCAGGACCCTACCTGGGATTGTAGCACTGGTGCTCAAATATTTATGAGTTACTAGCCTCTGGCCTTCATACTACTTTGTCAAGTTACATCTTGTGCCCACTTCAGTAAGTCTTCCCATGCATCCTTCTCTTTTCAGTATTTTCTTAGTATAACAGTTTATGATAGTAGTTTTTCACCTGAGATCACCTTGCAAACTGTGCTTCTTCCGGGAATTTTAGCCTTCTGCTGGAAAAGTTAACCACCTTTCCATCTGACCCTGCACATCAGACAGATGTAAAGTTCATTACATGGAAGACTGTTCTTTATTGTCTCACATCTGCAGGATGAGTATCTGAGTTGTGGGCTCTCTTGGTAGGGCCCTATATGGTCTGCTTATGGATAGGGTCTCAATAAGAGCAAATCCCTTATTCATGGCCAAGGTTGTTTCAGAGTTTCTTTGAATCAAGGCATCAGTCTCCCAGTGTTCTATCCTAACCCTCAGAAACACGTCGAAAGGATTATTTATACTCTGGACATGCATAGATACAATGTTGACAAAACCAAGTCCTTTAGAAAAGCAAGCTAATCAGCTATTTATTTTTTATGTTGGGAATAAGAAAGGACAAACTATCTCAAGCAGACTCATTCCAAATGGTTGTCCTTGGCTAGAGCCTTTTGTTATACCCACCATGATAAACCACTTCCAGGCATTGTTAAGACAGGCTTGTCCTCTTTGATGGCATATTGAAAAGGAATGGAATAAAGAAGCTATCTAAAGACAGCTACATGGTCCTCTGTATGTTACTGTAAAGGAATTACATGCTGGATTAATTTAGATTTTATTATTTATTTGTCATTTGTTAGCTGGGATAGTCTGACTGGGTTCATGACCAGTTTTCAGCACAGGCCCAGGGAGAAAAGCTCCGCAAGTTTCATTTAACAAAGTAAGTTACATGAATTACAAGCAGAAACATTTGACATCCATTTGCATAACATTTTAACTAAATATTTCCTCTGTTGTACTTCTAGTATAAAGACATTTCTGTGAAATTGTGCAGAGTTGTTATAGCAGAGATAACTACCTGGCTGTGTTGGATTCTATAACCATCTGATATACCAAACTTAGTATACTTTTTTGCACTTGATTTGCACTGTACTGCATTTATATATTTGCTTCATTGTTTATTGCTGGCCTCTGTATTCTGTCTGCTTTGTGACTTTGGAATTCCCCGCTCCTTCTGTAAAATTGATTTTGGTCACTCCTCCCATTCCCATCTCATTTGGTCACTCAACTGAGTACAGTGAGATCATTTCAGAAGGATTACCCCCTTCCTTCTTTGATTTTGTCCGTTCCTTCCTGTCCCATCTCATCAGCTCAGTCTACTGAGTACAGAGAGAGCATTTGGGAAGGCCAACCCCCTTAGTTTCTTAATCTTAAACTATCTTCTGTTTCTTCCCTCGCCACTTAATAAAAAAATACACTATTCAGCTGCTTCTACTGTAATTGTGTTCTTCCTGCTTTATCACCTTATTTTTGCTGTGTGCTCTTAAGTGTTCAAGTGCTTTTATTTTGCTGCATTTATTACTGCTTGTTAGTAGCCTGATTAAATTTATCTATTATTCTAAGCATCTTAGTTTTGGTTTTAGCACTTGTGCTTCAGGCCAGTTACTTTACATTTAAGAAGGTTTTTATGGTCTACACTTTTGTGGACAAACCCTTATCAAAACCCTCTCTCCATAAGTCTGCCCAAGCATTCAGAACACTATATCTGGACAATTCCCATCAGTTTCTCCTGCCAGCCTCGTCGACATAACATACTGAGACAGTGTAGCAACTGGCTCATGTTTACCAACAGCCTTCTTTTCCTCCTAGCAGATAATTCTTCTAACTGCGAGAAATGCATCTACATGAGTAACCTGGAATCCATGCTCTGTCGCACCATAGTTGGTACTCCTTACAGAGAGGAGATTGCCAGCACAAACACCACACCACTCCCGTCACACGCCCGCCTATGCAGAGGTCCTCAATAAAAACTTACCTAAACAGCAGAAAGCTCCTAAATACACTCACAAACATTTCACACACAACACCAAACACACCACACACAGCAGACAACACACCAGTGTCTCACAAACACAGCCCATAAGGCATAACAATAAACCATGACAGCCCACAAGGCATAACAATAAACCAAACATACTAGTCATTGGTGGCTCAGTTGTGAGACACACCAGTGTCCCCCTCACCAGGCTCGATAAGGAGAAGGTCACAGTCAGTTGTCTGTCTGGTGCTAGAATTCGCCACATCATGCAATCAAGTCTCTCTGCAACAAGTACAAGTATGACTCTGTCATTGTGCATGTTGGTGTGAATGATTTGAGATGTACTTCCCTGGACTATATGAAGACAGACATGATTGAGCTCTCAGAGTATGTGTCCCAGGCAGTTATGACCCTTGCTCTAAGCAGCATCCTGCCTTCACCACGAATGTTACCACAATACCAACAAAAAATAATTGACTTCAACAATTGGCTTAGTTTCTGGTAGCATTCCAAGGGGATCCAGTATCTTGTCTACCTGGGATGACATGGTTGACAGGCCTCAATGCTTTGCCAGAGCTGGCCTCCACCTCTCACGAGTGGGATTCCTGATCCTGGTCAAGGCTCTTGCCTCCCCCATTGTGCCTTTTTAGGCAATGCCCCGAAGACAAATCTTCCAACATAAAAGAGCTGTCAAAAAGCAAATTGACGGTCATGTGGCTTAACCCTAGGAGCCTTAACCTGAAAATACACTAACTGGAGGCTCTCCTTGCACTGGATGATGCTGATGTCTGTGTAGTCACAGAAACTTGGTTCATGGGTGAAAAGAGCACCCCTGCCTTACCAGGCTACATCTCATTCCACACATTCCAACCCCAAAATGAGGTCAGGAAGACTAAAGGTGGTGGAGTATCTGTCTTCATCAAAGATAGGCACACCTCCAGGCTGGTTTGCCAGCATGACACACTGGAACTACTCCAGGTGAAACTGACAGTTGGCAAGACACCCATCCAAGTTATACTCGGTTATAGACCCCCCCTCCATGACTCAGGACAACCACTGTTATCTGCGTCTACTTTACTCCATCAAAGTAGCCCCTAACACCATCATCCTTGGTGACTTCAACTACCTCACCATCGACTGGGTGAACTATTCCTGCACTAATGCACTTACTGAATGATTCCTTGACTTCATCACTTCTAATGCACTAGACCAGCTCGTTTCATCCCCCACAAGGGAAGATAACATTCTGGACTTGGTTCTTACCAACATGGCCAACCCCTGCACCACTCCCATAGTATGTTCTTCCCTGGTGAGGTCAGATCATCGGACTGTCTTGTTTGAAATTTCTATCCCATCCAACCCTCCCCCAGCCATAATCATGTTACAAACCTCTGAAAAGCCGACTACAACCTCCTAAGGGAGGGCATCTGCAGCGTCACTTCTCTAGTGCAACTCACGAGTCTGAAACCATGTGAACCGACATCATGTGTATCTCAGACTCCGAGAAATCATTCACCCAAATCCATTATCTATCCTGTATCTCCTTGCCTTCATTCCCCTCTTATGCAAATGCTTAGAAAGCACTCCAGACCGCAGTCGACCAGCTCATCCATCAGGTTCTCCAGACGTCTCTCAGAAACAGAAGTGGATAGGATGATTACTCAGAGCTTAGATCCTGATGGGGTTTTCAGTCTCCATCTCCCATTGGATATGTGAGCCTTCTGTCCTCCTCACATGCTATTGCATCTCCTTTGGATCGGGATGAATTACAGAGCCAAAGTATTGGTATTGGATCTGTGGGTCTGGGATCAACTCTGATGTTGTTGGAGCCTTCTTTGCCTCTCAAAGCCTCAGACTTAAATACCTTGGGTCCATCTCCCTGTTTGAGGTATGGATCTGGTCAAAATCATGGCTTGCCTGCCTCAGAGATCTTGGCTTCGGTGAGGCTGGCCACTGCTTCTCTGGGTCCATCAGTTTTTGAGGTTGTGGAGGCAGTTTTCACTCATTCAAAAGGTCCTGTCTCTCATAATTCCTCAGATCCTAAACCCTATCCCCCTTTGGTTCTGAGCTTTGATCCCATCAGACCTACTCCACAGGGACAGCCAATACCAAGTACCATCCAGATGGTTCCAATAGAGGAACTAGCGCTGTCTTTGGACACCTCTCCAGAACATCCCACTTAAGTGGTTCGCTGAAAGAGAATGTGAAAAAGGAGGCACTTAGTCCCCTAATGAATCCCTTACTGAAGATACTGACTGTGACAAAGGGGAAGGGTCCCCCAGATCACCACATGATGATATCTCCTTTGGAGACATTTTGGAAATCCTTAAGAAAAAGTTGGTTGGTTCTCAGGTAATCCATCCCCTAAGTCAGTATTATTTTTGGTTCTGGGCCATCTACATCTTGGGTGACTACCCCAGCTGATGAGCTTATCAACCAAGTCCATTATTGGGCATGGAAGGAACTGGACTCTGTTGATCCTATTCCTCTTTGACCAGACAAAATTTTAGTCCCTCCAAAAGATAGAGCACATTGGAGCAAAAGAGTCCCTGTCCATGCAAGTGGTGGCAAGGAGCTTGCAGAACAGAGATCTTGTATACATCCCCCCCCCCCAACAGAGAGTCAGTGACATTGGACAGATCTGGAAAGCACATATTTGCATCAGTGACATTTGCCTTGTGGTCACTGAACTATTTGGTGCAGTTTACTAGACTACAGAGGGATTTGACTAAGGAACTCTCAAAGTCTTTCTTTCAGAGTCCATGTCTCCAAAGGATTGTAAGACCTCATCCTTGCAGCTGGCCACTCTTTTTTTCATCTATATCAAATACATCCATGTGGCTAATTTTGCATGCTGCTGAAGGTACCTCATGGGCTGCCGGTTCAGGCATTGCCATAAGGAGACATGTCTGGATGCAGAGCCCTTCAAATCTTCTTTCATTAATGCTCCCTTTGATGGAACGTCCTTGTTTGGCCCTTCCATGAAAGAAACACTTTCCAGCAGTGAACAGGAAGGAGAGACTCTGTTTGCTATAAGGATTCACATTTTTACCCCTCAATGAATCTTTTCAAGGAATCAAAGAGGAGGCAAACAAAATGTGGTTTTGTAAATCCAGAGATCATTCCCGAATTCACGCAGAGAACTCCCTCAGAGGCAGAGGAGGGAGTTTGAATGGAGGCCACTGGCTTCATGGCAGGGGAGGTCTGCAAAATCAGGGCTTCCGAGATTCCTTTCTAGTTAGACCCTTTCAGTGCTCCTGAAGTGCTACCCGACTGCCCGCCTCTGGAGGCAGTCACAGGACATTTATCCTTGCACCCAGATGCCTGGGCTACTATAACAAATGATTCTTGGGTGCTAAAAATAATATCCAGAGGTTGCTTTATGACATTTTTCCAAACACCACCTCCCAAAACAAACAAGCTTCCCAATGTTCCACCCTGTCAGATAAAAGCTGCAGCTCAAGAAATTCAGAAGCTGATGGAAAAAAAAGTCATTCAGGAGGTGCCACCAGACCAGAGAGGATTCAGATCGTACTCGAGGTTCTTTCTAGTGCCAAAAAAGACAAGGGACCTGAGATCGATTTTGGATCTAAGCAGAGAAGTCAAAGTTCTGAATGGTCATGGATCAGTACATCCTACAGCTTTTACACAAGGACAATTAGATGTGCTCAATTGATCTTCAGGATGTGTACTATCACATAAAAATGACAGATGATCCGGAAGACACTTGCATTTCTTGGCTGTGAATCTGTCATTATCAATTCAGATCCCTTTCCTTTGGACTCACTTCATCCCCCAGAATGTTTTACCAAAGGTTTGGCAGTGATGGCAGCTCACTTAAGTCTTCAAGAATTCGGGGTATTTCTGTACTTACACAATTGGCTCCTCACTGCTCCAACCAAGCTTCTCCTAGAACAGATGAGGGACAATTTGTTTCAAATTTGCCAGTCCTTAGGCAATACAGTCAACATGCCCAAATAACAGCTACTACCGATTCAAAGTCTGGAGTTCATGGGTGCTCATATGAATACTGTAAGTCAGACTGCCTCTCTACCCACACATCGTGTGACAAGTCATTTCTCATTGCAGGCCTTTCAAAATGTTGCCTCTCTAGGAACCATTGCTATTCAACCCGACAACATGTCTATATTCTGGTATAGCAACAAACAAGGTGGAACTCAAAGTAACCCCCTATGTCGAGAAGCTTTGAGTGTGTGCCAATGGGCAATTTCCTCCAAATGCTTTAGTGGCAATGCATATCCCGGTGATATCCAGTGTGCTAGCAGACAAACTCAGCATGTCCATTTTATTACCTCATGAGTGGTCTCTCAACCAATCAGGGGCGGAGGAAATTTTCTGTTGGGGTCAACCTTGCTGCGACCTCTTTGCCCTTCTCCACAACAACAAATGCAGCAGGTACTTTGCCCTCATCCCTCCCCTAGGGGGAGTCACGAGAGATGCTTTAGTCAACATTTGGCCCTTGGGTCTCCTTTATGCTTTGCCCCTATAACCCCAAATCCCAAAATTCTTACAGAAAGCCAGCCAGTTGAACAGCTTGGCTATCCTCTATTACCCTGTTCTGGCCTTGCCAAGTGTGGATCCTCTTCCTTTGCTCTCATCTTCTTTATCCTTCTTGGATACTGGACCTTAATCCAGATCTCCTGTTACATCCCTGGGGGATAAAACATCCCAATATTCCAATCCTCAAACTCACCGCATGGTTTCTCCAATTCCATTGATAGCTAGACAGCTCAGGCTGTCTTCCCCAGTTCATAATATTACTTTGCCATCACAGAAAGATTCTACTAAGAGGATTTCCAAGACCAAATGGAAAATATTTTCAATATGGGAGTTGAAAAATGATATTGATCCCTTTACTGCCCCTGTTTCTTCTGTCTTAAGAGTTTTTAGTTCTCTTTTTAAAGAAGGTGCTATTTTCTTCTACAATCAAAGTACGATTGGGAGCCTTATCAAACTTTCACTCAGGAGACATTGTTTCCTGCCTGTGCTTCCAAATTATGTAAAGTATTCCTCAAGGGTACTTTCCTGCTCAGACTCCCAGTGAAAGATTCCTCACCTCCCTGGGATTTGACAGTAGTACTACAAGGCTCAAGTCAACAACCCTTTCAATATTCAGCAAAATCTGACTTAAAATTCTTGTCTTGGAGAAAAAAACTTTAATTGCCTTAACTTCTTCTAAAAGGATTTCCAAACTCCAGGTTCTTTCATCAAAAGCCCCGTACATTGTTTTTCATAAAGATAGGGTTACCTTAAGAATCAACCCTTCTTTTCTACCAAAAATGGCTTCAGAATCAAATATAAATCAAATCATTCACCTTCCAGTCTTCTTTCCAAAGTTTTCAAACAAAGGAGACTACATGCTACATTTTTTGGATGTGCATAAACAATTACATTTACATGAACTAGAGAATTTAGAAACACAGACCAGCTATTTGTCTTCTTTTCCCTGAGTCAGCTAGGTTCTCCAATTTCTAAAGTTACATTGGCCAAATGGATAACTAATTGCGTTTCGTGGATTTATTCCCAGCAAGGCCTCTCCTTACCAAAAAAATGCCTAAGGCCCATTCTACTAGATCTATGGCCACCTCATCTGCCTTCTGGTCTAGAAATTCCACTGATGATATTTGTGCAGCAACCACATGGTCTAATGCTCATACTTTTATTACTCATTACAAATTGGAACTTAATTTCCAGAAGCAGAGCTGCCTTTGGTTTAGCAGTTCTCTGGAATATCCTTCCATGAGGGCCACCCAACATTTATGTAGCTGGGGACTTTGTCCCATATGTTGAGGAAGAATGAAAAGGACAGCATCAGATATTAAAGTTATGTACTCACCATAACTAGGCATCTGTGTTGTTCATTTTCATTCTTCCTCAACTCCCCTTCCCCCTTCATGTCATCTTCTGAAGTGATCTGCTGGGTTTTTTTTAGAACCTGTAATTATGGGTTTGAGTCCTGCTCTAATTTTCTTTTCTCTTGTTTTATTATATATGAAGATCTTTGTGGCAGCAAACTCAATCTGAGGTATTGGGGATAGACTAGGGCTTTATGAGTAGAGGAAGGAGATCAAGAGTTGCATCCAAAGTCTGTAAAATGCAGCCTAGTCAGAACAGAGGATTGAATCTGTAACCCATACATTGAGGAATAATTAAAATGGATAACACAGATGCCTAGTTATGGTGAATACATAACTTTGATATAGATATAAATAAAAACAAAACATCTTGACATATTTTCAGTTACAGACATTGTACATCACTTATAGTCTTCTGTACAGTCATTGTCAGTCAGACATTAAAGAGCTCATTCAATTCTGCCTTCCCTTAAAACTCATTCCTGCTCTGAAACATTATTCTGCATATATTGTTTTCACAAATTTCATTTTTCTATGTAATTTGCTTCTACCCTTTTCTAAAGATCCCACTTCCAGTTGTTTATCTCTGGTACTATATTCACTGCTTCTAGTACGGTTATTTTAGACTTTGAACTCCATTCTCCAGCAAATACTTTTTTTGGCAGCCACCAGAAATAAACTCAGCAAGCTGCTGCTATGTCTAGGCAATTCTGATTCTGTACCACAGCTCAAAAACATAATTTGCTTAGTTACACAAATTTGCACACCCAATATTTCTGGCAAAGTATTCTGAAGGGAATTTTTAAAGTATTACAACTCATTGCACTTCCAAGAAATATGTTCACAATTACCTCTTTCTTCTGCATCACAAGTCCAACATTTGTAATTTACCGGAAGATAAATTCTTTGGAGTCTGCTTGCAGTATAAAAATACCTCTGTAAATACTTCCAAGCAAAAATCCTAAATCTTCCAGACTTTATTGCATATTTCAGAACCAAACACTTGTCCTTCATTTGTTTCTTTGTGAATTGCTTATCAAATACCTCTTCCCAATCCTCTGTGATTCCTATAGTTATTATGCAATATTTTATATGCCGGACTAATTACCTTTTTTCTAACAGCAGCGTCTGTTCTAGATTCTACTAACAACTCTACCAGTACTGGTATTTAACTTGGGTCTCCCCTGTTCCTTTCTCTTTGCCTGTACTCTGATATCAGTCCTTGATAGGAAGACAATCTCTTGCTTGCAGTCCAAATGAATTCTTATCCTCTTCCCATTCTATTACCTTTCTCTAATTATTTGCTCCCAATACCTTGGTTACTTTCCCAGTTTTCTCTAGTAAATTCCATCCCCCTCTTGCCTGTTCTGTGTACCCCTAAATGAAGTAATCCCTACTGGCAGAATCTCCTTTCTCCATTCCCTTGTTAGCTTAGTTCTTAGAATACTTTCTACCACTTTATGAATATAATATTTTGCATGGTTATTGTTATTCTCCTTAAGGATCTGCACCCAAAATCCAAGTTCTTCCATTTTTTATGAGCTTCCCTTGTTTAATCATCATCCCTTTCCACTCTGGATTATAGCTTTCTGCTTGTGCTATTTATATGAGCCTTAACTCTGTAGCTCTGAAATGCCTTTCTAATCAGGTAATCCCAGACTATTGGAAGGATCAACTTATCCCACTTAACTCCTGCAATCTTCCACTCACAGATAAAATCCTTCAACTGTTTAATTGCTATTCACAATTTCTCATCTGGTTGATAAAAATATGCCTGGCCTGTGTATAAAATAAAAGGGACTAAAAACATTTTCAGTCCTTGTAGTCTTGCTATCCATATCCATAACAGAGCTTCCAATTTGTCATTTGTTGCATTATGTTTTGTTTAATCTCTTCCCACATATCCTTAAGTGACATAACAGAATCCTTTTTACTCCATACTCCTATGAACTTCATTTTATCATGTCCCTGGAAATTTGGTTATCTCTGAATCAGTTTTTGTTTGGGTAGATAGTTTATGACTATTGCCTTTGTTTTATCTTCATTAAGATCATATTCCAAAAGGACTTGAAACTGTCTCAGAATGTTCTACAACACTGAAATGTCATTTTCTGATTTTATCAGGTATAAAATAATATCATATGCAAATAAAGCCACATTTTCTTTATTACCATACCAATTATATCCTTGAATTTCTAAGTCCCTTGTTTTCTTTGCCAATGGTTTTAAATATAAAACAAATCACAAAGGGGAAAGAGAACACCCTTGTCTCATTCCTCTGCTCAAGCAGAACTTATTAGGGAGGAACCCCCACACTTTAATGTTCAACTCTGATCCCTCACATATCCTCCTAATCAACCTTATTATTTTATCAGGGAATGCATATGCTTCCATTTCCTACTCATAAAAATTCCAGCTTATGCTGTGAAATGTGTTCTCTCCATCAAGACCAACCAACAACAGTAGTATATTCTTACATTTTGCTTCCCTCTGGGTCATCATTGTTCTATTAATGCTGTCAAATGTTCACCTCCCCTCCACAGCATTGATTACTTTATATCAATTTTGGCATCACCTTTGCCATTCTTTTAGCCACTATAGACATAAACACTTTATACTCATGGTTTGGATTGAAAGGAGCCTATAAGGAGCTGGATCTGATGGGATTTTACCTTCTTTAGGTAATAAAGCCACCACAGCTTTCTTCCAGGATGATGGTGTTTCTTCTCCTTTTAAATACTATTAAAACCTTCCAGATCTTTATCACTTTCTTCCCTCCTAGCTTCCAAACTTCCACAGGAATGCCATCTGTTCCTGGAGACTTTCCTTTAGATTGGTTATACATCACCATTTTTATTTCATCTCCTACTATGCTGTTAGTAATTCAGCCTCCTCTATATCTAACCTTGGAATATTTAATTCTTCCTTAAACATTTCCATTTGTGCTTTTTCTTGATTTCCACATTTCTCTGCTTTATACAGATTTTCATAAAATTTCAGCTGTACAGGACTTTGTATTATTTTCCTTGTTAAAGGCTCCCTATGCTTGCAACAACCCCTTCTAGTTTGTTGTCTGAGCTGTTGTGCTAAAAGCTTTGTGCTCTGGAGTTATCAAAAAACTGTTGCTTAACATCTTTCTAAACTCATGATTATTAAGGTAGTCCCTTATTTTTTCTTTAGCACTCTGTAGTTGCACCTTTTCTTGTTCTGTGAGATTCCCCTATTCTGCAATACATTAACCTTTGTGAGACTCTTTAAATAATTATTGTTAATTTTTAACCATATAATTTTCTTTTATTTCTAACATATTTTTAAACTCCATTTTCATTTTAATGCACTCTGTGGCTATATTTTCTAAAGTCAATATTCCCTAATAATTCCTGAATAATTTCCACTACCCATTCCTTAAATTCCTCCCTGTTTAACAGATAGGTGGGAAAGAGACAGTGTCTCATTTTTATTTCATTAACCTGCATTTTTATTTCAGTTATTATTGGAATATGATATGAAATACTGGTACTTTTCTGTTAAACCCCTACCACGTCAACTTCAACTAGGAAGCTCACAAGATAATTAAAATACATTGATCTATATTTGTAGACAGTTATTTTGACAATTACTATGGTTTGTTGTTATTAACCATTGACATAAGTTAGTTCAAACACTCTTAAAAGTGAATGTATAATCGACACTTGTAATGTGGAACTGTGAGGAATATGGACTTTTTATGACCCAAAATATAGAAAGTTCCCCAGTGAAGTACACTTGACTTGAGAGGTACTCGTTAAAGGATTCCTTTTAAGAAAGCTTATCATGCTTTTCAGTTATGAAACGACAACATTAAATTCCAAAGTGAAAAATAAAAACATGTTTATGAAAAACATGACTCTAACGAAACTGTTTGGTGTTCTAAAACTGAATGTGGGCTGGAAATAAATACGAAACGAAAAGTTTCACACATGCAGTTCTCACACAGAAACTGACATTCTGGCAAAACCGACCACATGTCGGCAAACTACAGCACCGCGGACTGGTAGGGGTATAACGGAAAAGTACCAAAATACTTATTGTATGTGTATCAAAACTTTCAGTTAAATGCACATGCTTCTGTGAAATATAATTTTTTTTTAGCTGAGCCCATTTTTGTACCCTAGGGAATAACACATACATTTTCTCCATGCTCCTGCTGTTGAATTCACATCTTCCTTACCAAATATTTTCATAAATTTATTCAAACATCTACTCTGTTTTATTTTCCCTTCTAGTCCCCCCCATATACATCCACACTGTTACAAATCAAATTCCAGTCATCACCTATAAGTAATATTCCCTGCTTTTTTAATGTCTATTTTCAACTTTTGTGTTACATGCACACGCTAATGCTTGGCAGGTTGATCTTTTATACATTTATTTTTTTGTCATATCCATTTGAACCTATGTCATACCTTACAATACTTTTTTTGATGAACACCCTTGAATAAAAAAAAAAAGTAACAGACACACCCCTAGAATGCCCTCATAACCTATTAGTACAAATGCATGAAACTATGTACTTCTTCAAATAATGAAGTTTAACCCTCCTAACAGGAGCAATTGTCCCAGATTGACAGCTACACTTATAGGTTGAATTGACCTACAGTTAAGGTTATTCATGCTAAGATGCATGGTACAGCCTGTGCTTCTAGTTACAGTAAGTGCTGTCTGTTTTTAACTTATCTTTATTCCTCTCCCCAAGTAACAAAGTATTCTGTTTTTATTGTCCTTATCAGCTTGTCTCCATAGAAACATGAGAACCATATACACAGCTACCTTCAGATAAAAGCTTCTCATGTTGCACTATGAGCATTTATCTGCTACAGGAAAACATTTCATTATATTCAGTATTCTTTTATTTACTTGCTTCCACTTAAAACTTGTTAGATCAAACCAAAGGCCGTAATCCAGTCATTTCCCTATGCAAATTTAAGAAAAAGCATATTGCTTTTACTTATGTCATGCTCTTTTGTCCAGGGTTTTTTCTTTACATTGCAGTGACTACATTTATTAAAAGTGAACAAGAAGAAAGGAAGAAGAAAAAAGGCATCTGTTTACTTTAATATCCCTATTAAATACAAAATAACTGAAAAAGCTTTATTTTGTAACGTGCAATATATATATTTTATAAAAATACTGTTAAGAACAAAAACGGTTTCACTTATAGTTGCCTCTTTCCTTCCTCTTCCCATCTCCTTAATGTTTTCCCAACATTAATGACATAAAGTAGGGCACTACAAATTTAACAAAGTCAAAAAATTCCAATATTTTCAGGTTTTCTTGTTCTACCATACTTCACAAATGTGATTGATGTTTTGTAATTCCACATTTATTCATTAATTTCTGAGTTGGTGGTTTTCTTCCTGTTGATTTCTCAGCTGCAGTCTCTGGTTCTTTTTCAACCTACTCTTGGTTCCTCTAGTCAACTCCTGTGCTTTTTTCTGTCTCTCAAGCATTTTCTTTTGCAACATTGGAAAAGTTTTCACTGGCATTGTCTTCCTATGAGCTTTTTTTGTCAGAATAATAAGAAGCAGAATTCCCTTCTGTTTGATAGCTCACTTTTTGTTTGACAAACTTTTGTATTTCTTCCTTAGCATGTTCTCCATCAAAAAATGACTTTGATCCTCTAGGAAAAAAAATATTATGAAGACAGCTGGATACAGCAGCTTGAATTTCATATCTGTTTCGTGGCATTCCCTGATTGCTGGAATAAATTTACTCCTCTTCTGCATGGTATACAGTGAATAATCATTTCCAGAAACAATCTACTGTCTCTAACTTTTAGTACTTTGTCCTTCTGACACAGTTTTGTCAGAATCAGCTCTTTCTGCTGGTAGAATTGGATCTTAACTATTAGAAGTCTTAGCTGCTTTCTCATAGCTAGGTTTGGAACATACACATAGTGTACCCTTTCATTTAACAACTCCTGCTGTGGAATACCAGTCCAGTTGCTTATTTATACTTTCATAAAGTTAAGACAGTCTATTCTTCTCAGTTCTTCTGGTAGAGCAGAAAAATCTCAGTTTTCAATGCATGCTTTGTCCTCTAATTCTACTATTTTTGAAAGATCTCTTGTTTAGCAGTCTCATACTCAGCCAGCCTTTCTTCATTTTGACCTCTGATTTTTACAGTTTTAGCCACCAGCGTTGTGAACCTTGGCTCCATATGATTGTCACTGTTGAAGTGACGCTCTGACCCCATGTGCAAAAATAGGAAAAGGTGTTGTGGATGGATGAATGGATCAGCTCATCTGAATATCTGTTCAAAGTTTCTTCCATTTTTTCCAGACTTTTGTTATTTGATACACTCCTTTAATGTTTTGTTTATTTTAATTGTATGAGCACATTTGACTTTTTTTCCTCTAGATTACTGGAAGTCATGTCTTGCACCAAAACTGGAAATTGAAGTGCTTTTTGATGAACAGCTGCAGGATTCTTTCCAGCCATTATTTTCTTCTCATCTTTTGTGATTGAATTTATTTCAGGTTCTCTATTTCTCAGCTGGTATCCAGGCAGTGCACTCACTAGCCAGTAACTGAAATTTACCCCAAAAGACAAATTCACTGGCTCTCTTTTCTAAGTTTCTGTTTTCACACTGGGAAAACTGAAATTAAGCTGCTACTCAGGTTACAGCCATCTTGGAAGTCACAGAATCTGTCAAGTACATTGATAAATATTGTACCTGTACAATGAGTAGCTATGTGGAAAAACTACAGTTAACATCAGCTAACTGCATCTCTGAAAACCATGTTGTATCTACACTGTGGAAAAACACATCATAAGACATCAGATACATAATTTTTGAAATGCAAGCCAAAAATGATGATGTGGTACTGTGGCAAATAACTATTTTGATATTTTATTTTGGTGCTTCTTGTTTAGCTTATTTCCCTTTTCTGATATTTATTACTACTATTACTACTATTTACTACTTTCAAGACAAAACAGTAAGAACAAAACAGAAGATTACAATCAGCTGAAATAAATAAATAAATAAACTCACCAAGATTCCATTCCAGGAATCCTGAACAGTTTTTAAATTTTCATGATACTGTCTTTTCTTTTTTGTATTAACAATTTTATTATGGGTTTCAGATCAAAGGTTACATAAAATAATATGCAAACATTTTATAACAGCCTTTCCAACAAATATCGGAAGGATAAAACCAAAAATGTACACAATATATATACATAACATGTCAAAATCAACTTCAGTAGTACTTTGAAAGTAAAAAAGACACCACAAGGAAAGAAAAAACTTGATTTTTTAGAGTATTAAATAGAACATTAAAAGAAGTGATGACAGTTTTTTTTATCAATGATTTCTCATAGAAGAGAAATGAAGTCTTTGAAATTGGGATACTTGCTTTTCATCCATTTTCTAGTGATAATTGTCTGTTATTGTTGGATGGTCCGTAATAGATAATTATTTTTTTATCTGTAGGCCACATTCAATAAAGCCTACATGATCTGTTTACACCATGTGCATGTAGACACCATGGCATGCTAATTATAGCATAAGCAGCTGGATTGTATGCTAATCAACCAATCCAAGATGGAGGAGCCATTCAACAAGCTATAGAGCAACTGTGTAAACTCAATGCTGGTTTTCCCTTTGAATTCCAAAACGTATTGGAATACAGCAAAGGAAAGGAGTTTACACCGAAAGAATGTTAGGGGCTGCTGTTGCTTTAATTCATATGTATGTGCAACAGGCTGATATCTATGCTGCTGCTAATAGACCAAAGCTAAGATTATGAAGAGTTTTCAGAGCTCGTTTAGGTTATCACAGTCTGCATGACATGGAAATTGTAGAGCGATACAGGGTGGATACAGACACAATAGGAAATCTGCAACCTCTGGCTTCCTCAACTCAGAGCCAGGGCAAGCGGAAGGGGAACACATACCAGTCAAGACAAAGGTATATGTAGCACTTAGAATTTTAGCTACAAGAGCTTTTCAGAGACCAACAGGGGACATGCTGAAAGTGTCACAGGTATCAGCATCCAGGATCCTCCATTAATTCTTGAGTGCTATGCTACAACATGCCAGTGACCACACATTTTCCCTATTCTCCTGAGGACAGGGTCACAAATATGTAGAATTTCTACTCTGTAGCACACTACCCTGAAGTACCAAGTGCCATAGATTGCATACACATAGAAATTAAGGCACCACCCAGAGAACAGGGAAGGGTCTACATAAATAGAGAGGGCTTACACTCTATTAACTGCCAAGTCACGTGCAATGCTAAGGGATTCATCTTGAACATGTGTGCCGGCAACCCAGGCAGTTACCATGACTCGCATATGAGACCTCCCAAATGTATCAGATGTCACCATGGGGGATATCCCGCAGGGTTATTTACTGGGGAATGCAGGTTACGCACTGTAACTGTGGCTGGTGACACCTATCAGAAATGCACACACACCCGCTGAAGAATGCCATAATGAGGCACACACTCAAACCAGAAATATCAAAGAGCATGTGTTTGGGCTGCTGAAGTCGTGGTTCCAGTGCCTAGATACGTCTGGAGGATTCCTGCAGTACAATCCATGTACGTGTACTGAAATATTCACGGTATATGCCAATCTACACAACATCATCCTGAGTAAACAGCTTTAGCAGGATCAACAAGGGGAAGGGGCTCACTTCCCACCACCAATGGCAAGGTCACTACAGCCACATGCAGGTGAGGAGTCAGAGGGGGAACCAGCAGCTGCTGTGGGTGTAGGCAGATATAGGTGTGCTCAATATGCCCTTGCATTGTCTAAGAGGCAACACATAGCACACACTCTCACCACCTAAGGGGCTAAAACCTTCCTACTATGCACATACATATAGTAACATTGATGCCAGGCAATGTTCACAACCTTTACCCTACCCATCTAATGGCTGTGTATTGCTAGCATCAGACAGAATCAGCCCTGAACTAAAACTGTTGCAGCTGCTGAATTTGCAAGGTAAGTGTTGAATCTGGAGTGTAATGTTTAAAAATATGAATGAGGTATATCCTTGCATGTTGTTACTTGGTAATGTAAGCAAGTAAAAGGTGGGTGATTTGTACAGAAATTACTTTAACATGTGACAGCAGAGACATATTTCACTTGTGTCCATTATCAAGTAGTAGGCCTCAGGCATAAAAGATTCACAAGTAATACCTCTTAAAAGTACTGATGGGTCACTGAATGTCCTCAGTTTGGTTACATATTGAAAGAACGAAAGAGACAAAGTGCGAACTCTCAGATGAGTGAAAATGCTGCAACTCATTTTGTTTTTTATCACAGTACAGTGAAGATTGGAATATTTGCCCTTCGGAATATATATTTAGCGGGGGGTGTGAGGGCTGCACAATAACATTTTCGCTCATCTGAGCATTCGCACTTGTCTCTTTCGTTCTTTCAGTATAGACCCCCCTCAGTTTAGAATCATACTTTTGTATTGCAAAATCATTAAAGAGAGAAGTTAGCAACTAATGAGACACATTTCAGTTTTAGACTTCACAACCCAGCCAAGATCATAAACAATACTGTTGCAAAAAATTTTGATGCTACCAACTGTCTAACTTTCTAAGACCAATATAAGCCAAAGGTAAAATTACCAAATCAACATCACAAAAGCAGATATAATAAGCACTAACTCAGCTATGCACCCTAAGCATCAGACACAAATGTTATGTATTCCTGAATACAAAAGACAGAAAACAGGGATATGGCACAGTTATCACTTGCACAGGGTGCTGTGTGTGTGTGGGGAGGCAGGAAGCCTAGGTTGACATAAAAGGTCAGTGAGTGAGTGTGTGAGTAAGAAAGAGAAGTATGCAGACATTTGGAAAAAGTAACAAATAGCTAATGAGATAAAATGAGCATCAAACCATGTAACTGTTGTGTGTGTCTGTATGGGTCCTCCAGGGGAAATTGGTGTGTGAGTGTCTGCATTAACACAACTGAGCTGTGCATGATAGAGGTGGCAGTTCATCACTGTCATACCTGACCATGAGAACTGGCTCTGCCAGGAGTTGCACTGGCACTTCCATGACCAGGGTCAGATGCACTGCTGCTACCTGAACATGAATGATGTCTGCTGGATGAGCTTCTCTCATGAGGACACCCAGGACTGTGACCCCATGGCCTGCTACATCTGAGTCTGGACAATTCCATCACTAACAGAGCAGTGGCAGTAGTGCCACTATGGGACCATGGTCAGGCACAGTCCTGTCAGCTAACAGCACATGATTGACTGCCCTATGCCCACAAGGATGCTATCCCTCTCCCAGCAGACATTCTTTCACAGACACTGCCCATTCTAATTTCATTCATCCGATCCATTGCATTGGCAACACTGTGGAGGCAGTCACACGTCAGTCTGTGCCATATCTATAACCTTAAACATTTCTCTGGATGACCTATAGGAACATGCTTGTGCCTCCATGCTGGCCCTAAATATATGTCGAGTGGCACTAGAAGACACACCTGAATCAGGTGGAGGATGTACAGCAGGCCTCTTTCAAGCACCCCTAACAACCCTCCTGTGTGGCAACTCACCCACACATTGGCTATGGCCAGAGTCAACAGGCACGGAAACCACAGTAACTGCACTTCCCTGATAGTGTCTCACCCTCCACCTGTCTAATATCTGAGGGCTCACTGGAATGAGTTTGCATAGGCTTACTGACTGTGTCCATTGGAATTATAGGGGATGGCTGAATGTCAACCTCAGTGTCAAGTTCAACCTCTGCACCCCCCTCCCAACTGTGCCTCTGTTTGGCCACCATCATCATCAGAGTCTGCCAATACTATGACATCAGGTGGTAAGAGTCCTACACTTCCACTGTGTCAGGGTCACCTGTGATAATAAGCAACAAACACAGGAAATAAATTAATAGCTGCACTACTATAAATCAAATGTATGCTAACAAACTAATGGTGATGGCATTACTACAGACAGTACAACAATACACACAACAGTCCTGACCACATATGGGTAAAAGTTGTATATTTCTTTGAACTATTCCACCACTGACAAAGAAGATATTTGGCTTAGCTTCCCATCGACAATGGTCCTGAAAGAAGTTAAACAAAAGTTAAAGAAAACATCATCACAATTAACATTAACAAAGGGGGTAAAAATTGTTGCCATTTATATGTCCATTAACTATACTTTCAACAAGAACTTGGATGACAAGTCCAACCAAAGTCCCATGTGTAATCAATCAGAATGTGTTCTTAACTGCAGCAATCTACAACCCCCCCCCCGACCAATTTATTGTTAAACAAAATTACTGTATGGCTGTAAATATTTTACTACACAAGAGTATTCAACAGTTGAGATATATGTCTGTCTAGAAACTCTGCCTGGGACATGCTTGTTGTCCCTGAAACAGTAGCACCAATGTCAAGGGCATGCTGTTCTGCACTTTCCTGGGAGCTGTCTGGATCCTTGAGAGTGGACAGGAACTCCTCATTTGCTGTTAGTGGTAGCTCTGTAGCATGCCCTCCCCCCAGTTTCCATCTGATCATGGTCCACTGCAGCTGCTTTTCTCTGAGCGGATGAGATCATGTCAGTGGCCCTATGGCCTACCTGATCATATGTTCTGCTGTGGCCACCTACTGCATTCACATCAGCAAATATCTGCTGCCAAATTTGCATTCTGCCTGACATCTCTCCATGTTTCCTCTCAAGCAGAAAGGCACCATGTCACCTAAAATCCTGATTCTCAGGGTCACCGAAGTAGGTTTTGGGGGTTGAGATGCCTGGTTGCTATAGTCCTAGTTGACCTAAAACACAGCAGAAGGATAATTCACATAACTGTCACATAACTAAAAATGAGGCTTTGCTCTCCCACCCCAAAAGAAAAGGCAAATGACATATTTTGCTAACAAATCATCAGTGGAATGCTGAAAGTGCTATCAAATTAACTGTCTCTGAAACATGTCTACAGATTTAACACAAAACATTCCATTTTAAGCTATTACCAATCATGTATACCTGTAAAATGCCCTGACAAACATGCACATGCCATCAGTACACTTCTAAGTAATGCATACAGATAAAACTAGCATTTGCTAATGAATATATTATGCAATATTAAACAGATTTTTCTTTAATGAGATTTCATCGTATGCAGTATATAGCTGAAAAATGCAAGCATACCTTCTCAAGGTCAGTAGTCTTCTGTGCAGATATATCCAAAAGTAATAGCCTCTCCTGTGTTTCTCACATAAACAAGTTTCCTCACCTTCAGGTTCCCTAGCTACACGGTTGCATTTTTATGGTGTAGACTCAAGGCTGTGAGGACTGAGAAAATGCAAATGAGGTTTGAACTCATTGGAAATGCTGAATCCCAAATATTTGGCTCTGTATAGCTGATGTAAACATAGTGCAGGCATTCCCTCAGTATTTGTTGCTAATGGAGTGCAACTGTGAGTGCTTACTAGTAGGTAGAAGGAAAATACAACAGCAATACCGACTGCCCTACCTCTAGTGGATGTGTCAGGTTAGACTTAAAGTGTAGAAGTAATTTTATGAAAACTGGAAATGTAAGTAAGCAGCACACAATTCACAGGTTCTGCTCATTAACATTCAAACTCCCCTTTATTTGTTGGCAACTGTATATTATTGTCATTTAATATCCTCACACATTTCAAGAACAATGATATAGAATACCTTACAGACTGCATGTCTCAGATTACTAGTAAGATAAGACAAGAATAAGCAGCAAACACAGAGTAGTAAGACAGCTGCATTTTTGCAAACAGTAGTCATAAATGGTTGTGTGATCACTCAGTGCACCACATCCAAAATTAATACATGTACAAATAACTATCCTATGATTTGTTAGTACTGCGGATGATGTTGCTTGTATGCAGAATGATTTCAGTTCCCTCTTGCAAAGCTGTTACTGTGTCAGAGGGATAAGGCACCCCTACTGTGTTTACTGTGTTCTAAAGGTTCATTGGAGTGAGAGTTCAAATCCTGACCTATGTAAAAATATTTCATGTGTCCTAACACATTTTGTAGTGATTATTTCATAGATAGCTTTTCTTCATTTTGACTACTTTTCCCTTTTTTTTTTTCTTTTGCCGGTATTTGCACGGTGTGCAGCTTAGCGCAAACAAGGGAACTGGAAAAAATGAATGTCAGGTTTGGCTGTGCTTATTTCATTTGTGTGACACTGACAGTGTGCAAATCAGGACTAGTGGCCCACACAGGAAGCAGACAGCACTGCTGAACCAGTCAATTTGAAAATGGATACATTCAATTAATTCTGTTGGGCACACTGTAAACACACTAAGCAGCATTGAGAGGTGGTTAACATAGAGAACGTAAGAATAAGTAGGAAATAATGGAACTGTCATGCAACTAGTTCTCTGGCAGCAGGTGTAAGTGTAGGGCTTGAATACAGATGGTCCTGGGTTCTTGTACAGAGTATGCAACCTGCTTTTACTGTTGTGACAATGCAGTTTATATCAATCAACTGTATCCAGTGCTACTGGCATCCCATGCCCAGGAGATCAGTGTAGGCATCATTTTCATGACTTACATAGGTACAAAAGAGATACCGTCCACCAGTGGTTGACTGAATTTCAAACTGCTGATATTCTAATTTCAAACTGCTGATATTCCCCAGCTGTGTAAGTGTGATAATAAGAGAGTATTTGTAATACACAGAAAGCTAAATGTATGCAAGACTGGTATGCATAATCCCCTTCTGTTCTTTCTGTTACTATTGAATTAGAGTTTAATAGACAGGCTCATGCTGATCAAATGTAGAGACTGAGGGAAGCAAGTGGTATGTGTGCAGCATAAGAGAAGCATTATTGTAGCTTTAAAAGTTAGACAGATTTTTTTGGGTTTTATACAGTTGTAGTAGATTGAGCATGCATATCCTAACTGTAAAGGCAAGTATACATGCATTAATCTGTAGCAAAAAACAACTTTAGAAGTCAAGTATAAGACTCTGGTCAGAGGTTGTGGGCTTAAATATGAGTAACAACTATAAAATACTGCTTTTCTTTATAAATACTATATAAAATTAAAGTCTATACAACTGGCATAAATACCCTGATGTTAACTGTAATCTGTATAATTGGACAATATGTGCACATTTCAAGGATTACTTTTAGCAATCTGTAGTTATAGTGTGCAGTTGTTAGGACGTATACTTAAATGTAATATTTCAGATAAAATAGTTGTATAATTGTGTTAATGCATTTGTCACATATGTTGGCATTTATTTTATGTCTTTTTTTTTCTTTCACCCCAACTTTTACCTCTTTTTTTTATTTTCTATTATGGGTCGTCAAAATATCTCCATGTCATCCTTCTGTATCAAATAACTAAGTGCTTCACAACACAGCAAGGTAGGTCATCCCCAGTGGATCAGCCTGTCCTCACTCCACTGCCTGCAGCACCAATATCCAACACATCTGGCACACAACTTGCTAGCACTGCCTCTGCTACCCCTGCACTCACAGGTAGTACTGCCCTGGCAACTGGTGCTGTAGTACCCTCTGAGAGGAGTGGCAGTGGTGGGATTTCATCACCTGCCAGGAGATGCCAGGGCTGGTGTGTAGGGTTCTGCACTGCACCATTGGTGTATGCCTACTCCAGATGGAGAGGCTGCTCTCTCTCATGGTATTTACGAGGAGATGTCAAGCACTCCAGCTGCCAGCAGAGTCAGGAGTCAGTGATGACAGTCCAGTAGATGAGGACTTAGATTCTCACTGTCTCCATGATTGACAGGTATGAGCCTGTGTTGTCCCCTCCCTCACCTCAGTCATGGTGTCCCCCAACCTTTTCTGTCCCTCACCTTCCCCGTATGTTGTCTTGTTTCTTTGCATTTACTTACTCACCTACCCAACTTACCTTACCCAGAAATATCTTTGTCCATTGCTCAGCATTCCTCTCTTACTGAATTAAAAAAAATGGGCACCTGTCCCACAAAAAAAAAATGTCATCCCATACTTAGCTTTCCATTTTACACGTGTCTTCTTGACACACTTGATTTGGTCCAGTTGGTTATACAACATGATTACGTTGTTGTCACTCCTGTTTCTGGAGGTGACAGTCCAAATTCAGCTAATATTCTACACATATTTTCAGTTTTCACTGTTGAAGAAATGGATAGCTATTGTTCTTTCCTACCTCC
Organism: Protopterus annectens; assembly: GCF_019279795.1. Lineage (NCBI taxonomy): Eukaryota > Metazoa > Chordata > Ceratodontiformes > Protopteridae > Protopterus > Protopterus annectens. The sequence goes on along the minus strand of NC_056746.1, from coordinate 951,521,036 downwards.
CTCCTGCACATTCATGTATTGCTTTCCATTTGTTCTTTTCCGTGCTTGTTCCCCATTTCACCGCTTCCATATCTACCCCATTTTAACATCTATATTCTGTTCAGAAAATAGAATCTCATACAGCACAAGTACCAGCAAAAAGCAATGGATCCCTTCACCTTTTGGCCTCTATATTTGCATGGAGTTTGGCATGCCGTACCAATGTGAAGTGATAATGAACAGCTCTGCAATGCTGCACTTACCTCCATACAATGCCACTTAACTCTGCTGCACTATGCCAATACACAGCAACACATATACTATAAAAAATTAATGTTATTACATTATCACTGTTTATTTAAAAGTATTAGATACACCTGAATTCAAACCCAGTATCATCTGGGCTCAAAAAGAAAAGTCAGTGCATTTACAACTGGTGCCACAGAGTAAGCAGCAGCTGTGTTTCATACACTCAATACTAACTCAGAATTTTACCAATAAGGCTTGTGGTTGCACACTGCTTAACTATGCACAAACAGGGAAAGTAAATGAAATGTATATTTCACATGCACGGACATTTTGCCAACCATTGAGCAAACTCGCTTCTCTTCTCTGCACTATGCAAAGTCACTATTAGCATGTATTACTGCTGTAACTGTCCATTTACTCTCCATGCCATGAAAATACACGTGGAAACATAAACTGAAGCCCCTAACAGTATGTCATTACAATGCATCCATGTGTTACCATCCCCCATGCACTGTAACCCCGGTGTCTCGGTAGTTGTTCAAAAATATATCAATTGCACTACATAAAATAATAACAAATGTGTGATATGCAATGCACATCAATCTGGTAAAATGAAAAACTAGAACTATATTCACAACTGAACATGACTATACATCCATCAACTGATCCTGGGAACTATCAATCCATAAGCCTAATCAGCCTCATCTACAAGGCTATGGAAAGAATCGTCATCGACCTTATCCACAAGGGAATAGGCAACCTTCAAAACTCTTGACCTGACCCAGTTGTTTTTGTTAAGGGTGTATCTTGCTTAGTAAACCTAGTGGACTTCTTTGAGAATGTCACCAAAGCCCTGGATGAGGGAAACACAGTACATACCACTTATCTGGATTTAGCCAAGGCCTTTCACACAATCCCCCAGTCTGGTATCATAGAGAAGCTCTCCCATCTGTGGATTAAACCATGCATTACTAGATAGGTACACACACTGTCAAAGTTGGGGAGTCCACCTGAACTAGTAGACCAGTTACTAGTGGAGTACCACAAGGATGTGTGCTGGGCCCTCTACAGTTTGGAAACTGTTTCTCTGAAATATAGGCAAAGGTTGATGACCTGTGGCTTACCAGGTTTGCAGATGACTGTAAACTGGGCCCAATTATATAAAGTTCTCCAGTAATGTTAACATATTACAGAAAGGGCTGACACAGACAAATGATTGGTGCCAAACTCACGGACTGAAATTTAATGCAAAAAAAGTCTCATTGCCCCCCTTTGGTAAAGAGTAGCTCCTGCTAATTATGATATAGATAGAACCCCTCTAAGCTCAAACTCAGTGGTGTGAGACTTGGGAACACAGGTTGATAGCAATCTAAACTTCAATCACCATGTGCCCATAGCGGTAGGAAAAGCATTTTACATTGTGCACCTTACAAATAAAAGTACCCTATCCAAGACCAGGGAGTCAAAGGTCATAGCTCCACTGTACTCTACCCTTATCAGACCACTAACAATGCTCTCTTCTGTATGTATCTCACCAGACACCTGCAACAATTGGAGAATCCATGGCCTCCAAAACATGACAAACATGAAAAGACTGTACTCAGTATCTTACAGGCTGCTGAGGGGCAACTTGTGTCTGGCCTACAGAGCAGTCTTAGACCCTGCCATAATGGAAATGCTGGACATTGACAAATCAAATGGGACAAAAACAACTTGCTTCAGCGATCTCAACCTAGCCTGTGACATAAACAGAACATGCTGGAGATACAGATATATCACCCAGTGATTGCTGCTCCTCTGGAATAGGCTCCCACTCCATGTGAAGCAGAGCTCCTCAATGACCCTATTCAAGCACAACCATGACAACTGGATGGATGACAATAAGTCCTCCCCAGTGGTGGCACCTGCATCCCTTATGGACAAGGGCAGTTGCTGCTGATCAAAAAATTGCTTTGCTAACACCAACCATGTAACTATGACCAATAAGGGAACTCGGGCTTTTACATGGCCAGGCTTGTAAAGGCCCTAGGGCCATTAACCTAGTAATCTCCTGTGAACCTATGCAGGCCTTCCAACATCCACTGCTGATGTCATCTGCTATAAGTTGTCCTGCTGCCTTGTAAAAGTGAGACTTGTGCTGTGGTGCTTGCATAACCTACTGAGCTCTGCAGTCTGTGTACTTGGGTAGGGGGTTCTGTTCTCATTGCAGTCAGCTGTAGGTGGGGGTGAGTCTATCTAGCCAGAAGAGCATAAATGTGCATCCTAGAGTTAGCACTCCAATTCCATGGATTGACAGTATTTTGACACTTGCACATACCTAAACATCCATTTCATGCCTGCCTCCCAACATCCACTGCTGATGTCATCCACTATAAGTTGTCCTGCACCCTTACAAAAGTCAAACTTCTTCCGTGGTGCTTGCGTAACATACTGAGATCTGTAGTCTGTGTACTTAGAGGGTAGGAGTTCTGTTCTCATTGCAGTCATCTGGAGTGTATGTTTTTGTGTATGTGTGTGTTCGTGCACTTGCTTGATATTAGAAAGAGCCCTTTATGCCAGTATGTGGGACACTGCTATTACCATATTTTCCTCACCGGACATTGCTGATGTCATCACCTATAAAGTGTTGTATGAGACACTCCCAAGTCAGACCTGAGCTGTGGCACTTGCCTTAAATACAGAGTTCTGTAGTCTATCTACTTAGGTAGGTGTTCTGTTTTCACTGCAGTCAACTGAGGTATGTGAGTGTGTCTGTGTTTGTGCACTTGACATTTGAAAGATCCTTTTACACCAGCATGTGGGAAACTGCTATTACCATATTCTCCTCATCAGGCACTGCTGCCATCACCTATAAAGTGTTGTCTGAGACACTCCAAGTCAGACTTGAGCTGTGGTGCTTGTCTTCAATACAAGTTCTCTAGTCTATGTACTTAGGTAGGGGTTCTCTTGTCAACTGGGGTGTGTGTGCGTTTGCACACTTGCTTGACATTAGAGTGCACCTTTTACAGTAGCATGTAGAATCCTGTTATTACAATTTCCTCAGCTAGATCTGATTTGTGGATGTGTACTATTCCTATCGGTGCAGGGCAAGAGGCTGGCCTGGAGGCCAGACAGAAGTCAACTCATCCTATGTGATACATATCACAGTGACATTGTTTTCAGTCTATCCACATGCATCATGGCATGGTTTGTAGGCTCTGTGTCTTCCTGTTGAAAAAGAAAACTGTGGTCTCTCCAATGGCTGCATGTGTCTGGTGAGGTACATGCAAAAGGGAGCATTATACTCTGTAGTGGTTTGAGTACAGTGCTGTTATATAATCCTCAGATCGGAATATGATGGCATGACTTATGATGTGCACAACATAGACTTTCAATACCAGTGTGGACACTTGGTGGTTGAAGTTCAGATTGCTATCTATGTTCCCAGGTCTTGCATCACTGGGTTTAAGCACAGCGGGATTGTTGTGAATGCTATAATTAGCAGGGAATTCCAGTTTGCAGAAGGACAAAATAAAGACACATGTTTTCATTTATTTGTAGATAGTGTGGGTTTGTCACCAATCATGTGTCTGTGTTAGCCCCTCCTGTAGTATATCATCATTACTGGTGGACTCAATGATTGCACTGAATATGCAAAAACCAGCAGATGCAGTAAGCCAAAAGCTGTATACTTTACTGTTTGAAATCTATTTCTCAACAGTTCAAGCTAAAGGGCCAAGCACAGATCCCTGGGGTACGGCAATGGTGACGGCTTTATTCACCAACTTTCACAGTATCCCAATCCCTCTGCACCACATGCTCCAGAGAACTCAACCTCATTACCACAATCAATAGAACGTACTGGAGGGACAGGTTCATAACTCAGAGATTGCCCATGCTATGGAATATACTTCCCACACATGTCAAACAGAGCACCCCGCTGACCCTCAAGAGTAATCCTGATGAGTGGATGGGAAATAAAAAATTCACCCCGGAGATAACTCCAGTGGCTCTACTTGACAGAGGCACTGGGAACTATGGTCGGGTGGCATGATGCCAGGGTAATCCTATGGCTAGGCTTGTAAAGGCCCCAGGGCCATCAGCCTAGTACACACCTATGAATGTATGAAACTGTGTCCTGTTGGTGAGCCAATTATTTATCCATTTAGTGACATAAGGGTTAATCCCCAGCTGGGAGAGTTTCTTAATGATACCTGCATGAGGGATTGTATCCAAACCCTAGGCCAGATCAAGATAGGCAGTATGCACTTTCTTACCTTCATCCAAGCCTGTCACACACAATCAATGGGCTGTGACAAGATCACAGATCCCCTATAGCATGATTCAGTACATACACCCTCCTGACTCTGTTGAATACACACGTCAACACACCTTCCACACATTATATTCCTGTAGAAGGGTGTACATCAGTATGCATCCATCTGAGTTGGGGGACAGCACCTGATGTATGCATGTACAGACACATCCTGGCTCTCCTCATCTGTGAGGTAGACCAACATGTCATCATGGACATTTTCTAAATGGACACTAGTAATATCCTGGCTCTGTGCAGCAGACCTGCGCGAGTTGTTAATGGTACATCACTGTCCTCAAAGAAGTCGTGGATGGCATGCATGATGACAACACTATCATCTTGTGAAACTTGACCAGGCCAACTCATTTGACACAAATCCACACTGCAGTATTCACTCAACACTGTCAGATGTGGCCTTAAACACCTATATCATTAAGTGGGTAGACCACTGTATCACATACATGGTATCTAAATATGTTGAAATGTATGACGTAATCTGTATCTCAGGTCCAGTGATCAGGACCATTATTTAAGTCACAGACATTACGAATGGCATACACATCCTATGTCCAAACAACTGCCTGAAGTACTACAGATTATGAACAATCATTGACTCCAACTATCATATTAGTATGATACAGACAGTATCAACACACACCAAAGATTGCTGCCACAGCCATGACAACACCTGTAATGAAACAAATGCATCCTGAAAAACATACAACTCAAGGATAATGTAGACATCACACCCTATAATCAGACCAATATGTATGTGACCTGTGTCCTGGGGTAGATGGTATGTGGAACATCCACCAGCATGTGGCCACAGTGCTGACTACAACCTTGTATGTAATAAAACTACTGAGTATGTTAAGGACATCCACATCACAGGCCATAATACCTCTATAATTACAGCTTTTATCACATGAATAACTGAGTATAATGCACCCTTCTTCATGTACCTTCCTATACATCTTCCAGTGATGTGTAACTGAAGTGTACTACCTTTGCCACAGTGACCTGTCACACATCTTATTGGCCATATCTAGAAATTATTTTTGTTCCAAAAACATTACTGTCTGATGTTGCAGAACCATTATCAAGTTGTTACACCAGATGCATGTGTGATACCCATTTTGGTGTTTCACACAGTACATAGCTGTTTAAAAATATTGGTGGCATGGATAACATTTGTGACAGTGTGAGAGAGATATATATGCCATGCATACCAGTCAACTAGCCTGCATTGATCATAATTTCACATACAGGTATAGCAGTGTCCTTCCTAACACTTCCAGCAGATGTTGCAGTGTCAGGACAGTATGTGTGATTACCCTCATAAAGTGCGGACATGTCATAATAATTGTACAAGTGTATTTGTGCAGAACCATCTCTCATCACTCAAAATCACATACATTATGTCAGAGACATGTGATTACTGGTGTTATTATTCTGATATTGTCCATAATTATGCATGCTTCTTTTACTGTTGTCCATGAGCCTTCACCTGTGTCCCACTTGCTGGTGACCTCTGCTAAGTTTACACTCGTATTCGGGCAAATCAGTTTGCACAGCTTAACAATATGCATCCTACCCATATTGTATATAAAATCCCTGCTCGATGTCTTCTGCATTGTTCCTGTAAGGATGCTTATGTCATGTGAGTGACAGTCACATAATACACATTTTCACTGTGTAGTCCATACTCTACCATACTATGTGATTGGTGTTGCTGCTGCAACTGTCTTCCTTTGACATGCCTAAATCTGCTGTAGATTAGGTTGTTTCCCCTGTCCTCTTTCCCTGTGTTCATTCCTACAATAAATGTGTGTGTCTGTAATTGATACACCCTTCCCTTGAGTGTTTATTTTACATGTCAGTCCATGTACCTTACAGATCATTTACACAACTTCTGTACAGAATGCCTGGAATGGGATTTCACAATGCTCTGCACTATATACACCATCCTCTACTGTGTTTGGACCATATACATAACTATACGTTAAGCCCTGGTAATCACTGTGGCATTTTGTGCAATCCCACTAACCTACTGTGCTCTGAGACAAACAGGTTTGCTATCCATGATGGTTTACATGGTTTCCTGGTCAGCAACACTGTTGCCAGCCACAAAACTATGCTAATTTACATTTAAACAGTGCGTGGCTTAAATATGTAATTAGCACTGCTGCTCACTGCAAACTCCATGTAGACTTTGAGCGAAGCCTACACGGAGTTTACTGAATCCCAGGGTTAGTTTTTTAAATCAAGGCTTGTGAATATCTTATATGATATCAGAGTTCTGTGTAAACAGATCCTATTCAACCATAAAGCTTTGTGAAAAATAGTCAATTCATCTCCAATACTTAAGAATGAATACAAATTATGTTTTCAATTTGCTATGAGATCTTGATTATATCGCCAACATTTATCACTAGTCTTTTTGCTAATCTTTGACAATTTGTCAGGAGTGTAAAAGGCTCTGTGTAGACACCACATATTAAATATATACCAGAAATGAACTAGAAAGGTGCCCTTAATAGATTCTAAAATAAGGGTTTTATTTCATTTTCTCATACTGCTATTTTCTTCTAGTAAAATGAAATTTCAAAAGTTATTTAAAATGGTTTTGTAGTTTGTAAATATTTATATAAGTCTGAAATGACTGTGTAGGGGGCTGGGGCTATTATCTGGGTCTATATTATATTCTCGAAAGCCGACAGTGTCGAATTTGACATTGTCGACACAAGTATATCGAATGCTCAGAATCTCGAGCGTATAAAAATACAAAAAGAAAAAAGTACCCTAATGGGTTTAAGATGGGGGGCTGCACCCTCCCTGCACTCTCCACACTCCCCGCTACTTAAATATACCAACTCCAAGACCGCACTACATTGCAGTAAACGGAAATCTCCCCTTACGGAGATTTCCGTTTACACGCTTGAGATTCTGAGAGTTCGTTATTCTCGTGCCGACAATGTCAGATTCGACATTGTCGGCTTTCGAGAATATAATATAGATCCTATTATCTTATAGATTTTATTATGCAAAGATTCAGTTAGCTTGGGGATTTTTTTATTCTGACAGGATAAAGCTTCATAAAATTTCTATTTATTAATTTCTGTTTATTAAATTATCACTTGAGATATAGGCAAACAGAACCAGACATTAACAGAAAAGAAAACACACTATACTAATATTTTTCTTTTTACACACATACCATTTCTTTCTTTCATTATAACAATCATCAGTCCAACATTACATAATTTGCTCAACTCGTGCCTTCATTTAAATCTTACTCCTCCCCTATATATTGTTCTGAACGTATTGTTCCTACAATTTCCATTTATTTTTATGTAATTTGCTCCATTCCTTTTCTAAAGATCCCCATTCCATTTCTATTTTATACTATTCAGTACCTCAAAGACAGTTGGTTTAGACTTTGATTTCCATTTTTCTAGTAACTGATTTCTTGGCAGCCAAAAGAATTAAACTTAACAAGACTTACTATGTCTAGTCAATTCAGATACCATGTCCAGGCTAAAAAGAATAATTTACTTTTTTACAGCCATTTGCTCATTCTATATTTCTGACCGAGTACTATGTAGGGAATTTTGAAAACCAGCCAGCTCATTACACTCCAAAACCATATGTTTCCAGTTACCTATTCACCATCACACCTCCAAAGTTTTTTAATCTACTTGCGGGAAAAAATGTATGAAGTCTTCTTGGGATTTAACAACACCTATGCAAACACTTCTAAGCAACAATCCTAAACGTTCTGGATTTTGTTACATACTCTGGAGCCATGCAGATGGCCTCCCAGTTTTCCCTTGTAAATTGCTTTTCCAGTCTCCCTTCCCAATCTTTCTTAACCTCTTCTGATTGATTCTAATACTTACCATTCTGTTTTAGATCCATCTAAAAACTCTACCAGAGCAGGTCTTTCACTTGGGATTCCCCTGTCCCTTTCTCTTTGTCTGTACTCTGATATTAATCTCTGGTAAGAAAGGCAGTCTCTACCCTGCAGTCCAAATGTCTTGACCTCATCCCAGTCTGTTACTTCCAAAATACCACTCTCGTCTTGTTTCTTGAACTCCCATCCCCCTGCTTCATCACTATCCCTTTCCACTTCAAGTTATAACCTTCAGCTTGTGTTATCTATATGAGCCTTAACTGTGCAGCTGAAAAATATATCTTCAAATCAGATAATCTTAAACCACCTTGTTCTACTGGAAGGATCTATTTATCCCACTTAACTCTTGCCCTCTTCTCCACCCAGATGAATTCATTCAGCTCTTTATTAATTATTGTCTACAGCTTTTCCTCTGGTTTATAAAAATATGTCTGACTCGTATATTAAACTAAAGGGAATGAAACATTTTTCACTGCTTGAACCTAATTATCCTTATCCATAAACAACAGCTTCCAGTTTCTATATTATCATTTGTTTAATTTCTTCCCACATATCCTTAATTGCCATAACAGAAGCCTTTCTAATCCATACTCCATAATATTTCATCTTATTGTGTCCCTATAAGTATGGTTATTGCCAAACAAATTCCTGTGTGGGCACATAATTTAAGGCTATAGCCTTTGTTTTATCTCCATTAATTTTATATCCTTAAAAGACTTGAAACTGCCACAGTATGTTCCAGAGCACTGAGATATACTTTTCTGGATTTTCATTGTCAATTACTCTAAATATAAAGCAAATAATAAAGGAGAAAGAGAACACCCCACCTGGATACTCTGGTCAAACAACTTATCAGAGAAGAACTCTCCCACTTTAATTCTTGCCTCCAGTCTTTTATATATTCTCGTAATTAAACTTACTATTGTATCAAGGAATACAAATGTTTCTGTTGCCCTACTCATAAAATCCCAGCTTACTCTGTCAAATACATTTTCTTCATCAAGATCCACCAACAACAGAGGTATTTTCTTACATTATGCTTCCCTTTGGATCATCATTCATGCTATTAATGTCATGTTTGACTGACTTCCACAAAACTGCAGGGATCCATCTCTATCAATGTTGATAAAACCTTTGCCATTCTTTTAGCTAGTACAGACATAAAATCTTTATAACCATGATTTAAAAGTTGAACAGGTCTATATGAAGCTGGGTCTGATGACTTTTTATTGTCTTTAGGTAATATAGCCACCACAGTTTTCTAACAAGATGTTGGTGCTTCCTGTCCTTTTAAAATACTGTTAAAGAAAATCTTCCAGATCTTTATCACATTTGTCCCTCCTAACTTCCATACTTCCACAGGAATGCCATCTGTTTGTTGAGATTTTCCTGCAGATGATTATATATTACATTTGTATCTCTTCTCCTACCATAAAATTACTTGTTGAGTCTTGTCTGCCTCTAACTTTAGCATAATTAAGCCTTTCCATTTGTGGTCTTTCTTGGTTTCCACATTCTTCTGCTTTATACAAAGTTTCATAAAATTTTTGAATTACTTCTAATACAACCTACAAGATCTCTGACTATTTTTCTTGATATAGGCTTCCTAAGTTTGATGACAACCCTTTCAACTTTCTGTTGCATAGGTTGTTGTTGTGTCTTTCGGCTTTTCCCAGTTAGGAGTCGCCACAGTGGAACTCCGGTCTGCTATTGATTGGCAGTAGATTTTTACGTGCTGAGTTGCCAGCCCTGATGCCCAATCTTCAACGAAAGTACGCCCATTCACACATGTCTCCACACAGAAGATGCTTTAGCTGAGAATCGAACAGGACAACGTCTTACTGTGAGGCGACAATGCTACCGCAGCAGCACCACCGCAGGTAACTTTCTGTTGCCTAGGTGATTGTGCTAAATAGTTTTGCACTCTGGAGCTATTATTAAAAATAATTGCTTAATGGCAGTCTTTCTAACTAATCTATGTTATCCAAATACTCTCTTATTTTCTCTTTAGCATACAGCAGTTGCATCTCTTCTTCTTTTGCAAGATTCCCCTTATTCTGCAGTACATTAACCTTTGCCAGCCTCTCTAAATAATTCCTATTGCTTCTTAACCATTTCTCTTTTATTTACCCCATTTTAAAAAGGCATTATCTCAGATTTTTTGATCCAGGGGGTTGTTTACATTTTAGTGCTATGTAAGTCACATGTTCACCTAGAGGCAAGGTTTTCAAAGAGCCTTTTTAGCATACTGCAGGTCAGATTACAGAAAACCTCAGTGGGGGTTGTTTATAGGAAATGCTAAGAGCTTACAGTTGAAGTTTGTTCTTTTGTATTTTCTATCCCCCACCTATAGGCAATTAGATTTGTTGAATGATTGGATTGTGCTCAGCCAGAGATGCTATATTGTCACACAGACCTATAGCCTCTTTAGCAATGAAATGATATCTATTTTACATGTACTTGTTTTTGCAAAACTGTGTGTAATAATTATTCAACCCTAGGCAATAGTATTTTTGTTTCATTTTTGCTGCTACAAATCTTTCCTCCTCCACTGGCAATTATTTTTCATAAGATCTGTTATTGGTGTTGCTTGCTTGTTTGTGTGTGTGTGTTCATGTAGGTGCACTTTTATAATCATACAAATTTGCCCGCATTTCACAGTTTATTTTTTGTGCTATCTCCTCAAGTTCCAAAGAAGTTATACCCTTAATGGATTCATCCTTTATTAGGCCCATCATTGAAAACAATGCCCCCATACTATCACATTAACAGTACCAGACAGTATGACAAGTACCTTCCCTAGTGAATTCCACATTTGTGAAATAGGTTAACATTACAGATCAGTCCCAGTAGATCTCTTGCAACCTTTATAACCAGTTTGGATAAATGTAAGAATTCAGGACAAATCCAATACAAACAGCAAATCCATTTTTTTTTCAAAATGGGTTGTTTGACCCTCCATAAAGAAAATAAATATTCTTTCCTTTCAGTCTTTTGTGGATGAAATCAAAAGTTACATTTTTCTGACCTTGTTATATCTACCAGTAGGGATAGCTACTAATAGGAGTCTGGGTATGTTATGTGCTGCCCGATTAACATAAAATAAAAATAAATAAATAAATAATAAAAATGTATTACTTAGTTCAGCTGTAATTCATAATACTTTTTTTCAGCCAGTTTAGGGCTAAGTCATTTACTCACATATTCATGCTCAAATTTGTCTAAGCATAGGTCTCATTTTTAGTAAGCAAGTCTCATTAAATGAGAGAGAAGAACATAATCCTTTGGGCTAGGCTTGTAAAGGCTCCAGGGCCATTAGCTTAGTACACACCTATGAACAAGTGATGATCTTTAAATGTGTGCAAAATGGTCCCTGTAAAACACAAACCCAAGCTATTAGCATATCATTTTAGCCTTTGTCTACTATCACCACCTGTTACAACACAAAAAAAAAACAGCCAGCATCGATGGGGGGGGGGGGGGGGGGGGCGGGTCACAGTTGGGTTTCTGTGAATATAAATACTATTAGTAACCCTCCTTCATCTTGTTATTGAAGACTTGCTACTAAATATTTAATTTATTTATGTGTGTGTGTGTGTATGTATGCATATATGTATTTATTAATTTAAGGAAACCAAAAAGTAATCAATTTTCAGTCTTAAGTATACAAGCACACAAACACCTCTCAGCTCTCCTGAATTTTGAGGATCACATCTAATTTGTTCTCAGTTAGTTCACACAAACCCTTATGTCACCCTATGGATAGCCAGCTGGCTCACAGGACCCAAGAAATTAGAACTGGGGAGTCCACCTCTACAAAGAGGCCAGACACAAGTGGAATTTCTCAAGGATAGGTCCTGAGACCACTCCATTTCAGCATTGACTTCTCTGAAGTCAAGGCCAATGTCATTGGCCTCTGGTTGACTAACTTTGCAGATGATTGAAAATTAAGAGCTATCACTGAATCTCCCACTGACACAGATGTTCTCCAGGAAGGGCTGACACAGACAAACAACTGGTGCCAGAGCCATTGACTAAAACTAAATGCCAAGAAATGCGTAATAGTATCCTTCAGGAAGTCATTCACCCCTAGTAACTAGCATATTGACAGCACACCCCTAAGGGTAGACCCAGTACTCAGGGGCTTGGGGACACACATAGTATTCTACCCTTTGATCATCACATGTCTACAGTAGTGAGGAAATCATTCTCTGTTGTGCAATGTATAAACAAAGATATGGCATCTAAGTCCAAGGAAGTCATTGTTCCAATGTATTTGACATTCATCAGACCTACTTGAGTACAATGCCCCCTTTGGTATGTATCTAACCAGGCTCTTGAGGGAAGATCTATGCCTAGTAACCCTTCTCTGGAACAGGCTACCCATCCATGTTAAGCAGAGTTCCTCCCTAACCCAACTCGAGTAACTGCTTCTGTTACCCCTGTGTGCATAAAAAAGTGGTTTGCAGACATAGGAAGTGTGATAGCTATTGAAAGGGAGAATGGGAACACATAGGGCTCAGGTCTTGGATATCCCTATGTCACCTGCAGAAATCCATATAGCCAGGGTTTGTGGAGTGATCATGTTGGTTGGCAACACAAACTTGGAAGATGCGTGGGGAGAAGGATGGTATGCAAGCAATGACCTAGTGTAGAGCCACAGGTGACTGGGGAGAAGTACACATCAGGTACAGGAGTTGGAATACAGATTTGTTCAGGGGAAACTCACTGGACCACTGTGTGGGGCCACAGGCATGTACGCATGCACAGCACAGGCTCCAGGTACATCATGAGCTGTAGCCATGATGGCATCACATTGTATGCATTCTGATTCTGAACCCTTTGTTACATGTCTTTAGAGAAAGCTGCTAATTGGCTAATGCACTGTGCAGGGGATGGGTGTCCTCTTATGTCTAGCACAGATCCTAGTTGCATGTTCACATTTAAAGGAAGTCCAATGGTACCTAAAGTTTGTGATCCCAAGTCAGCTTGTGCTGCTTTTTGCTAGGAAGATAAGTTCCCTTTGAGGAAAAAAAAATCTTCCATTTTAGAGAATTGTTTATTAATATTTCCCTCCTCAGAAAAAAATATTTGAACACTATGAGTTTGTTTTGAGTTGTCTGTCATGAGACTGTACTGGACTTTTAAAAAGAGCACTCTTTTTTTCCCTGTCAGTTTAAAAGCTGTTTTAAGTAACTAAAAACATTTTTCTGTGGAGAAAATGTGTTTATTTTATTTTGTGGGGCTGGCAAGGTTATAAAGTGCTCCCTATTTAAATGTCAGCACTTAAAATGATGCATGCTGACAAGCTGAAAAAAATAATAAAAAACTACAGGAGAGAAAGACTTTCGAAAATAACTTTTGCCATTAAAACTTCTTTTTGCAGGGGATGAGCAAGCCCCACTACACCATCCCCATGTGGAGGGCAAGCACCCCAGACCACCCTGAACTTAGATATACAAACTCAGAGATCGCCATGCCTTGGAGAAAAGGGAATTTTCTGAGAAATAGCAAGTTCATTCTTTTGGCCATGCAGTCTCCAAGTTTTGAGACTCACTCTAATGGTTCCAGACTTTTCAAATGGTGACCATTTTAAAGTGCTTTTTTTAGGCTCATAGGATCATGGGCGATAGCTAGGCTATCGATCTAGAGGTCATTTTAAGCCTAGCCATTTCAACCCAATGTAATACCACAGAAGTACTAGTCAATACCCAAGATTGCATTTAGTGATGACTGCCTATGTCCAGTAGGGTTGTGGGCACTATCCCCGGTAAGAATTTATGGTTCCCCATCCACTCATCCAGGTTCCTCTTGAACAGTGTCATAGAACTGTTATGTTTCACTTTGTTTTTGGGTGGCAAAAGTGACATTTAAAGATATAACTTTTTATCAGCTTTTGCTGCTTGTATTCTGCTTGAGCATAAAGCAAAATACAAATCTACAGTCAGTCTTTATTCTAGCCACAAAAAGAAAAAGTTAGGCAAACATCCATTGAGACAACAGCAGCCTAGCAATTTGCCTCAGATGTAAGTGGCTGACTCAGCAGTGACTATACCTTAGACAACTTATCTTTCACACACACACACACATATATGTGCAGACACACACATTTATATATAAACACACATGCACACACACACATATATATATATATATATATATATATATATATATATATATATATATCTACACACACAAACATGTACATGCATGTGCAGACACACACACTCACACACATTTATATATATATATATATATATATATATATATATATATATATATATATATATATATATATACATACACACACACACAAACATGTATATGCATGTACAGACACACACGCACATATATACACACATACACAAACTTATATATATATTTATACACACATAAAAAAACACACACACACACACACTTGAAGATAAAGTCAGTTCCAGCAATACGTCAAACCTTTGCTTGCGATTTTGTCATCTGCCCATTCACACCCCTATCACCTCTCCAGTCTTGTGTGTATGTGTGTGTATTCATATCTCTCTCTTTGTATATATATATATATACATATATATATATATATATATATATACGTGTATATATATATATATATATATATATATATATATATATATATATGTGTGTGTGTATATAAACTGTGGGTGTGTGTATATTTTATATATATATATATATATATATATATATATATATATATATATATATATATGGATTTAGATATATAGCTATAATAATATATATATGTATGTATATATATATATATATGTATGTGTGTGTGTGTGTGTGTGTGTGTGTGTGTCCTTCATATGGTCGACACTTCAGAAAGTTGACTTTTATATGGCCGAGACCATTTGATTGACTTTTGAAATGTCGACCATGGAGAATCTGGATCTCCCTACAGTGAAGAATGGAAAGATTTCCATCTTTCGCACTGTAGTGCAATCTTGGAGTTGGTATATTTAAGTTACGGGGGGTGCAAGGAGGCTTGCTTCCCTGCTAGCAGTGCTTCTGTGAGTGTTTGCTGTTTTTTTTTGTTTTTCTTTCATATGTTCAGCTTTTTAATGTTGTCATATGGCCTCGGCCATATGTAAGTTGTCATTTTGAAGTGTCGAACATATGAAGTAGATCCATATATATATATATATATATATATATATATATATATATATATATATATATATATATATATATATATAAATAAAATGTACACACCCCCACATTTTATATGTGTATATATATATATCTAGAGAGAGAGAGAGATGTATACACACACATACAAGAATGAAGGTGATAGGGGTGTGAATGGGCAGATGATAAATTCGGCAAGCAAAGGATAGACGTATTGCTTGAACTGAATTTATCCTCAAGTCTTGGTGAGTACCTTCACAAGGTGGACCCCATTTATATACATGTATACATACATATGTATAAAATATACACCCCCCCACATTTTCTACATCTACAGCTATAATTATGTAAAATATAGACATATAAATCTATATATTTACATCTGTGTCTCTCTCTCTTTATATATATATATATATATATATATATATATATATATATATATATATATGTACAAACACACACACACACACGAATGGAGAGATGATAGGGGTGCGAATGGACAAATGATAAAATCGTCAAGCAAAAGAGAGACGTATTGCTGGAATTTAATTTGTCCTCAAGTCTTGGTGAGAACCTTCACAAGGTGGACCCCATTTTTTTCTAAAATCTCACCAAGTCGACATTGATATATAGACTGTATTTACATGGCATATATCATGGACAGAAGAGGGTTAAAATATGTAAAAAAAAGACAACTGGGTACACAATTCCCAGGATAAAAAAAGTGCCCAAATCCTGGTAGGCGGACTGGAAAAAATAACAGTGTTGAATCCTCAAGACAGAGAAATATTTCTACAATGGGGTTAGGCCAGGCAGAGGGGGTGGATGACCCCACTGTTGAAGAAGGAATTAATAGTCCACAAAAAATCACAAAAACTGATAGGCCAAAAAGAGCTATAAAGATGACAGACTGGACTATTGAGGATAAGAAAGAAATTGTGTAATGTTGCTATTATGCAAGAAGCCCAGCCTTTCCAAACAGAAGGTATACAGAAAGATTAAGACAGGAATTAGAGGAAAGAAAAATATTTGCATAATAAAACCTGTCAAAAGCTTCAGATGAAAATTTGTGTTCATTAATGCAACAGATTCATGAAAAACATTATATTGACCAAGACCAAGAAACCTTGGGCCATTTGGAAAAAGAAGTGACTGAGAAAGTGCAAAAATATAAAGAGCAAAGTCTAGAGATTATTGAAAGGTATAAAAAAGAAACATGGACATAGGAAAGAAAGAAAGATAGATCTGATGTGGTACAATATTTATGCAAAGGAGAAAGCCAAATTAATCAATATGAGAAAAGCAACCAAAAATTATTTGAAAAGTAATACAGGAAATGGCACCTAGATATGAAAAATTTCACAATACAAATAATAATATCTTAAAGGAGGAACATAGAAAAGAAGATTAGTAAAGCAGACACAAAAATAGAAGCAGAAGTTATGGAGTACTGCAAAGTGAAGGATTTAGTGTGGAAAGTCTAACAGGTTATATCACAGCATGATGGAACAATGAGTCCCCCAAGAAAGGAAAAACAGGAGGAGTTAGAGACACATGAAGAAATATGTACATGGAAAACATAAAGAGATTTAATATATGGTGCAATATTTATGCAAAGGAGAAAACAAAACTAATCAATACAAAGACCAGCACTAAAGATACTTGAAGAGAATTATGGGCAATGGCCTCCAGATATGGAAATTGTTTACAATACAAAAAATAAGAAAACAAAACGGGAAAGTAGAAAGGAGGATTAGTAATGGAGAAGTTAAAGAAATAGAAACTGAAGTTGTGAATTACCTGCAAAGTGAAGAATTTAGCGTAACTCTGATTAACATCACAGCAGGATAGAATAATGAATCTCCAAATTAAGGCAAAACTAGTGGAGCTGGAAACATCTGAGCATCTGTATCTGGGATACAGCTACATATGCAGTCAAAACATAGGGCCTAAGCATGTGCAGAACTGGTGACTAATGGTGTCACTTGTCTGATCAGGATGAAACAAATGAAATTCTGTGGGTTCTGTTCAAGCAGCTTTATTATGTACAAACACATCAGAATTCAGGCTTTATAACTTTAACTTAAATTTGTAAACAAACTAGCTATTACACTTATACATGCTCACTCTCTGGCTGCATTGTCAAAATGGCACTGAAGCTAGCATGTGCTTGCTATTTATATGCTTGTGCTGTCCTTGAAATGCTTCTAAAAGGTACAACACACACACTATTCTACATCCTCCCTCTTTGAGAAATGAGTCATGCAAATGATACAAAATAATTCTTTGACATGCAATTATACAGAACTAAATACATATAGACAATTATGTCCAGGTCGCTGTGTATTTCATATTAGGTCTGCAAATACAACCAAATTGTGTGACATAGAAATTAGAATTAGGTCTACCAGCTGGGACTGTCTCTGCTGAATGTTCAATTTTGGGTACAATAAGAACATCATCAGGAATGGAAGTGGGAGTTAAGACACGTTCTGCAACAGGAACATTGTCTGGATTGCTCTGAGCTCTTGTCTGGATTGCTCTGAGCTCTAGAGTCTGTATCACAGGAACAATGCTGAGATTCCAGTTTTGATACAGGAAGAAGATATCTGCAATTTCTCATGTACTCCACACCCTCAGATTCTACAAGGTAGGATCTCAGCTTGGCACATATACCTGTTACTTGACCAATCCGGTCAAAACCTTTCACCATTTATATCTTCACTGTCTCTCCCTCTTTCAATGAATGAAGAAATCTGCTCGATTTGTCATAGCTGGACTTCTGGAAAGAACGATTTCGGAATAGTTGGGCTTTGATTGTTTTGTTGCTCTTTGCTTTAGGCCTCAACAAACTGGAACTGATAGGCAATGTTGTTCTAGTTTGCCTGGATAGAAGTCTCTGAGCAGGTGAGTCAAGTATATCATCATGGGGTATATTTCTGAGATTGAATAAATTCAAAAAGACATCGGTATTATCATGCTTTGAGTTGTCTAGTAATTGTTTTGCACTCTGTACTGCATGTTCAGCTAGACCATTTGACTGTGGATATTCAGGACTACTAGTAACATGTACAAAGTACCATTTTCTTGCAAATTTCTGAAACGACTGCCTGGTAAATTGGGTACCATTGTCAGAAATAATTTTGTGTAGACTACCATGGACTGAGAGATAATGTTTCAACTTGGTGATAACAGCAGTGGATGTTAGGTCATGTAGTAAATTGATCTCAGACCAGTTTGAATAAGAATCTACCAATACTAAGTAATGCTGATTGTTCATCTTGAATATATCAATGACTGCTGTTAACCAAGGTAGTTCAGGAACTTGACTTAAACTTGAAGTGGTTCTTTTTGCAAATGAAGTTTAGTACTATTGCATACTGAACAAGAAGAAAGTACTTTACCAATATCTTTTGCTAGAGAAGGCCAAAATACTAGTCCTCTCCCCTTCTTTTGGTAGACTCAGAACCTGGATGACCATGATGCAAAATCTGGATATATTCACATTGTAGGGAAGTAGGAACAACAATTTTGGGACCTTTGAAAATAATGCTATCTTCCATCAGTGTTTCATCTCTGTAAGGGAAATAAGTTTGCATTTCAGGTTGTACACTAGATTGCTTTGACAGCTATCCAACATTGATGTAGTGGTTGAGCTTTTGCAAAATTGGATCAGTCTTTGTATGATCTCTCAGCTCAAGTCTAGTGTTAGAAAAAAATTACACACTTCCATGACATCAAAGTCAAAATACTCTGCATTAAGCTGTTCCTTGTATTTCTTTGGGATCTGGATAAGGTATCAGCTAGATAAAGAAGTTTTCCTTTTGTATAGATCATTTTGAAGTTGTACTTTTGCAATTTGAGCATCATTCTTTGTAATCTCGTTGGAGCTGAATGCATAGGCTTTTTTAAAATAATGACTAGAAGTTGGTGATCAGTTTCAATCTTAATAGCTCAACCATAAATATAATCATGAAACTTTGAACATGCAAATACTATTGCTAAAAGTTTTTTCTCAGTCTGACAATATTGCATTTCAGTTTGGTTAAGAGTTCTAGATGCACAGGCTACTGAAGAATAACTGAGCTAAGCCCAAATGTTTTTTTCTCAATTTTTTTTTTTATTTTTCAAATACATTTGAATGAATTCCATGGTATTTATATATAACATCTTACATAACTATGTACACTATTTACATTAGCCTGACACTATAACAGATCTTAATGTATACAGTTACTTTATAAGCATGTCCAATCCATTATTCACACCAACAGCACTACTAGATAGGGGCCAAGGGTACTAGCTGCTAGTACAAAAGGTCTAGGGAACTACTAAAGGGGTGGTGAATACCGCACAACATGGTTGGCCTAATATATACCTTTGGGAAGATAGCCCAGTACCAACCTATGAACCTATTATCAGAGTGTCTCATCAATTACTGTATAGTGTCAATCAACTATAAGACTTTTCCCCAAGGGTTATTGATAAATGGCTTTGGATAAATTCTTAGTTCTTTAATTTTATTTTTCAATAATGCTGTGGTCTTCATTAGGCTGTAGAAGTCTTCCGAGGTTGGTATTGTGTTTGTATTCCATCTTCTTGTTATACACTTCCTTGAAATTGAAAGTATAGTCCATAGTAGATACATGTTTGACCTATTCAAATGAGGACCATCGTTCACATTTAATAATACAAGAGCTTTAGTTAAATAAAATGATTCATTAAATAAATCTTGTAGAAAGTTATTAATACCATTCCAAAAAGGCTTAATTTTAACACAATCAAAGAAAATGTGGTTCCGATCTGCATTGTGTACTTGCCCACATCTCTAACATATTCCTTTTATGGAAGAACTAATTTTACTGATTCTATCTGGGGTTAAGAATGCTCTGTGCAAGCATTTCCAATTAAAAACTTTCTAGTATTGTGTAAAGGATGTATATTTTATTGATAATAAAATATTTGTTTTAATATTTTCAGTTAACTGTATTGAGTGTCCTTTTGTCATATATTTCCAATATGAGGTTTTGAGTGTTGTTTTATAGTTTATCAGGATTTTGTAAAATGTTGAAATACTGTTTCCCATGTCAAAGTCATTATATATGATTTCATATATGTATTTCGTAAATTTAGGTATTTCTTTAAATGAAGAATTGTTAATTATTCTACTTAAATCTTGTGAATATGACCGAATACTGTGTAAAGTTAGCCAGTCCTGTTGTGGAATTTTGTATGTTGTTTTTATTACTTGCATATCTAAAACTTTTAGTTTTTTGATACATTGGAGCCAATAAACAAATCCTTTCTGTTCCCAAGAATTAATAATTTCTCTATATATTTTATGTGGAAAGTTTTTTGTGACTATAAATGGTGTTAAAAGATCAAACCAGATTTTTAAATCTATGTTTACATTAATAATTTTCCTAAATGAGTCAATGTAATAATTAATCATACGAGTTTTCGTGGGTTTAGTTATGTTATATTGCATGCTAATGCATATGTGCCATGGCAAATTGTTTTTTATCTGTTATTTGAATTTTATTTTTTGTAAATCAAATTCATTTACTGATATTACAATTAGTAATTATTTCCAATTTGCAAAGTAATTTGAACTTATCCATTCTGAGACTGTTTTAGATATTGATGCTTTTATATATGTTTCTGTATCAGGAAAGTTTAATCTTCCCTGTTTCCATTGTCTGATTTGATGTATTAAAGCTATTCTGTTTCTTTTGGGAAACCATAAAAATTTTACTAGGCATGAATTTATTTCTTTAAGTATAGTCCTTTCTGGTAAGAGTTGTATTGTCAAGGCTATATATAGGATATTTGGCAGTAAAACCATTTTTATTAACTGTAGTCTATCTTCAAATGTTAATATTATTTTGTTCCATTTTTCCACAGAGATTTTAATTGTATTGATGATATTATTGTAGTTTTTTGAGACTAATTCATTATCATCCTTACATAACTCAATTCCTAGATATTTTAATGTAGATTTGTGTTTCCCTATGATGTGATCCCCCTTAGTCTGCAGTTCTTTTTTCTATTTAAAAATAAAAACTTTGATTTTGATTTATTGAAATGGAGTCCTGAAGTCATGTGAAATTTGTCAATTAATATATCTAATTATTCTAATGTCTCTTTTCTATCAGATAATGTTAGTAATTTGTCATCAGCAAATAGCATTACTTTAGAATTGTATTGTTCATAAACATCTATTCCTTTGATTTTTATATTGTTACAAATTGAATCCGCCAATATTTCAATAGACAGAGCAAATAGAATCGGTGACATGGGGCATCTTTGTTTAGTGCCTTTTGTTGTATGTATAGATTCAGAGGTAAAAGGACCTAACTTGACATACGCTAAAATATTTGTATATATATGTTCTATAGGAGATGAACAATGGATGCAGGAAATTCAGTTAGCATTAGGATTTTAAATAAATAGTCCCAATTTAGGGAATCAAATGCTTTCTTTATATCTAAGACAATTATGAGTGCTTATTTTCTTTATTAACATAATCTATAAGAGAAATTATCCTTTTAATATTGTGATGTGTGTCTATGATATATAAAACCAGTCTGATCATTATTTATTGTTTTGGATAGTGGTATTTTCATTCCGTTAGTTAGTATTGTCATAGATATCTTACAGTCATTATTTAATAATGATATAGGTCTATATGAGGTACAGAGGTTTGGGGATTTATTTTCCTTTAGGATTGGTTTGATTAAGGAATATCTCCAAGAGGGCTTGTGACTGAATTTCTAATAGAGTTTTATGGGAGAGGGATAGTATCTTTGAAGGAAAAAGTTTATAAATGTCCATCATTATGCCATCTATACCTGGACCTTTATTATTTTTATCCTCTTTTATTGTATCTGTAATTTCTTTGTAGTATATGGGTACTGGCAGATCTAGTTTTAATTTTTCTGATTTTTTTTATATTTGAACATTTTTCATCTAGATTTAATTGATTGGTATGTATATTTTCTTTTTGGAAATGTTCCATATAGTGATTTCTATAGGCATCAAGAATGTCACCTATATCCAAGACATTTTTCCCTTTCTTTTCATGGAAAATACTTTTAATGTTATTAGCTTTTTGATTGTATTTTGATTCTTGTGGATAAATTATGTAGATATTTGGGAGAAGTTGCCAAGGTATTACTTTTTAGTTTTTCTAAAGCTAAACTAGTTTTATGTGTTAGAATTTCATTGTATTTATTGTTTAATACTTCAACTTTGTTTTCATCTCCAAATGATTTTGATTTTTTTCAGCTTTTACTGACAAAAGGTTGGATTGTAGATCTAATAATTCAGAATCCCATTGTCTGACTTTTTTTTTATACCAAGTTAGGGTTTTACCATATATGTAAGATTTTAATGAGTCACATATCATTATTTTATTTACCTCGGTGGTGTAATTAATATCTAAGAAGAACTGTAATTCAGATAATAACCAAGGTTTGAACTCTTTAATTTTAGTTATATATGCTGGAATTATGGAGTTAAAGATTAATGGTTTGTACCCATTTTGAAGTTTTACTATCAATGAATTATGGTCCGAAAAGGGATAGGGAGTGATTGAGAAATTAATGATTTTAGAGTGTAAGTCATGGGCAACAAATATTTTATTTGTTCTAGTTTGGGTACCAAATCTGTGATCTTGATGGGAAAACAACAAAGATTTATCTTCTTTAAATTTGAAAGTATCTACAAGATGAAATGATTCTACCCATTTGTTTAAAGCTTTTGATACAGCAGATGTACACAGCGGCCTTTTATTTGTAGTTTCAGAACTATCAAATATACAGTTAAAATCTCCTCCTAATATTAAGTTGCCTTTATAATTATTGGAAATGAAATCCAAGTGTTTAACATTTCCGGTTCCAATGCCTGGGAACCAGTATACATTGGCTAGGGTCCATATTTTGTTATTATATTTAACTATTACTAATGCCATAAGGCCTTCTTTATCTTCATACTTCTATAAATGATTTCTGGGTTAATCACATTTGTTTTCCATAAAATTATTACCCTGCTTGTCTTTGTCTTATAAGTGGATTGCACCATTATCATATATTCCTTAGGATTCCATTTGTAATTGTTATTTGTTTTGAAATGAGTTTTTTGAAGGAAGACAATTTGTGCTTTGTTCAGTTTTAAATATTTCAGTAGATTTGATCTCTTGCTAGAATTGTTTAAGCCATTGGTATTTAAAGATAATAAAGTTAAATCCATCTTAAGTTATTTAGACTATTTATTACTCTTTTCTTACCTTTGAGGTAATTCTTCATTACCATCATTGGTAATCCTTCTTCCTTCTCTCTTCTTACCCTATTGGGTAGTCTTTCCTCTTCCTTTTGGTACTGTTCTTCTTCTCCACATCATTATGTCGGATAAGAAAAGAAGGGTTGGTTTTAAGCAGTGTAAGGATTGCGGCCACAAGTTACCGCTGGTTCCAATGGCCATAACTTATGTGTCTATTGTCTGAATGTCTCCCACCTTACTGTGGATCCCCCATGTGGGATGTGTAGAAGTTTTTTCGACCATGACTCTTAACGAGAGAAAGAACAAATTAATCTTGAAAGATCTTCTTATATTTCCTTTCTGTAAGGCTATTTCTGGGTCAAAGGGCTCACCCCCTCCTGCTAAACCCTGTAAGAGGCATTCTTCCTCTTCCTCATTGAGGTAGCTCCCTTCATCTCCCTCTTGAGATTGTAGGGAGTCGACTCATAAGAAGGTGAAATTGACTACTACTTTGGCGCTGCCACCTGTGACCCTGTCGGCTCCAGGCTCAGCACCAGCCTAGCTGATTCCTGCTCCAGCCATGTCCTCCTTATCGACTCTGGCACCCGTGTTCCCGGTGCAGACAATTACAGCTCCGACAGTTCCGTCTCAGCCCTTACCGGCACCGTCCATGCAGGTACAATCCACTTCAGTGAGTATGATGTTACTGTCCTCCATGGTGCAGACACTTTCAGCACTGACATGTTCTTCGGTGCAGTCCTTTTCAGCACTGTCATTGTAACCAGTGCAGACACTTTCCTCGACGGCACCATACCCATCGGTGCAGAGACTTAGTTTTACAATGCAGACACCTTCAACTTCTATGGCGTTGATGTCATCGGAGCAGACTACTTCCACACCATTTTCTTCAATGCAGACGTCCTTAGTTCTGGGCTCTGCACCTCTCAAATTAGCAAGGACCAAGTATTCTTCTTCCTTGGATCCATTCATTGGTAGCCAATGTAGTCCTTTTCTAGAAAGGCCAGAATTACCCTCAGGTTTCTCTATGAGGTCAATCAGGAGCCTCTGTGTGCAAGATGTGTTGCAGCTTATTGACCAGTTGCTTGTGGACAGAGGTCTTTCTCACCCATCGAAGTCCATGTTCCCTCCCTCAGGAGAACGTATATCTCCTCAAACTCCAACGTACACTCCTCCTTTGACTTCCACCCAAGTATCAAAGCCCATAACTCTGACAGCAGCTTCCCTTCCTCCAACTCCAATAGTGGATCCCACTTTGGAACTGGAGTCATCCTTGTGGCCCTCAGTGCACTGGGCATCGGCTCTTCTCAGGACAGTGGCTGTGCTGTGGGGGAGGGCATTCTTGGTTCCATGCCGATTTATTTCTGTGGCACCCTCCAGGAATCCTCCCTCTCTCACCCTTCACAGTCCTCTTGAGGCTTCTGGTCTGGGGGTTAGCTTGTTGGGGTGGGGTGTGACCCCGGTTCTGAGGTTGTCATGCTTGGTTCTGGGCTCCCATCCCTCCTTGGGCAGGCTGGCCTTCCAGACCATGGAGAGGGTGCTTGCATCCGCTGGCAAACCCC
The DNA here is from genome assembly GCF_019279795.1 of Protopterus annectens. Lineage (NCBI taxonomy): Eukaryota > Metazoa > Chordata > Ceratodontiformes > Protopteridae > Protopterus > Protopterus annectens. The sequence continues at coordinate 951,495,622 of NC_056746.1, read as the reverse complement.
ACATGTCAGAGTCCTCTCCCCCCTCTGTGCCGCAACTCTCACAAGCCACAACCGCTGGACACCAGGCACAAGGGACTCTGGTTTCTCCTCCTCAGGAGACCTCCTCTTTGCAGTCTTCCCCAGAATCTCCCACTGAGGAAGTATCCTGCAAAACGTCATGCAAGAAGAAGCACATGGACTCTACTGAGGAGTCACTGACTGAAGATATGGACTTTGATGATAGGGAAGGGTCCACATGGTCACCCTCTGATGAGGTGTCTTTTGGTGACATCCTCCAGATCCTTAGACAGAGGGGTGACTGGAAGTCCTCTAATCCTTCCTCTGAGGAATCCGTATTCCTGCATGCCTTTCGTGCCCGGCCCCCTACCTCCTGGGTTACTCTGCTGGCCGATGTGCACATCCAGCTCATTGTCCAGCATGCATGAAAGGCTCCTAACACCCTGGAAGTGATACCATGGAGGTCTGATAAAATCTTATCACCCCCAGCTGAGGTTTTCCAATAGATGTCATGGTGGTGGCAGCTGCAATGAAGAAAGATTTGGCAGATGAGAGCCAAACTGTCCATCTTACCCAGACAATAGACAGACTAGGGAAGCATGTGTTTGCTTCATCGACCTTTGCTATATGGTCTTTGAACTATTTGGCACACTTTACCAGGATTCAGAAGATTGTATCAACCAAGTCTCTGAACCCTTGGCAGGAGCTGTTTTTGATTAGGTCCATGACAATGTGGCTTCTCAGATAGCTACCCTAGAGTCCATTTCCAACTCCTCCATGAATCTTATTTCTCACGCAATGGAAGGAGCGACTAGAGAGGCAGGCATGGGTATAGTCACCAGATGACATGCCTGGATGTGCCTTTGCAACTTTGCTGACTACTTTAAGGCTTCCTATATGAATGCCCCCATCAAGACCACTTCTTTGTTTGGCCCCAAAGTGAAAGCTATGCTGGCAAGGTGCGAACAAGATGGCAAGACCCTATCTGCCATTGGTGTCAGACACTCCACCCCTCAACAATTCTACTCCAGAAATCAGAGGAGCAGGAAGATGTGGCACAGGAAATCACAGGGCTCTTTCCATGATGCACGTGCCGAGTTCTCCCATAGAGGCAGAGGGGGAAACTCCAATCGAAGATGCCCCTTTTGGGGCAGAGGAGGTCCATGAAACTGGAGTTCCAGAGATTCCTTCTCTGGCCAACCGTATCAGCGCTCCTGAGTTGTTGCCCGACTGCTCACCTCTGGAAGCGGTCTGGGGTCGCTTTTCCTTGTACCCCGCTACCTGGCAAAATATAACCACCGATTCTTGGGTACAACGTATAATGTCTAGAGGCTATTGCATCCCCTTCCATCTTTGTCCAAGCTCATCCAGACTATTACCCACCATTCCACCCAGTCAAAGGGAAGCAGCAGCTCACAAAATCCAAATGTTGCTACAAAAAAGAGTCATCCAGATGGTCCCCCCAGACCATATAGGATCTGGTTTTTACTCAAGGTTCTTTTTAGTGCCAAAAAAGACAGGGGACTGGAGACCAATTCTGGATCTCAGCACACTGAACAAATTTGTAAAAGCAGAGAAATTCCGGATGGTCACGGTTCAGTATATCCTTCCTCTCCTGGAAGAAGACAATTGGATATGCTCTGTATATTTCAAGATGCGTATTACCACATAAAACTGGATAAACGCTCAAGAAGATTGTAAAAGCAGAGAAATTCCGGATGGTCACGGTTCAGTATATCCTTCCTCTCCTGGAAGAAGACAATTGGATATGCTCTGTATATTTCAAGATGCGTATTACCACATAAAACTGGATAAACGCTCAAGAAGATACTTCCACTTCTGCATAAGAGCCTTCACTACCAATTTCGAGCTCTGCCCTTCGGTCTCTCTACAGCCCCCAGAGTGTTCACCAAATGCGTGGCAGTGGTTGTCGCTCACTTGTGACTTCAAGGATTCTAGGCATTTTCATATCTAGACTACTGGCTCCTCACTGCCCCCACCAAATAAAACTGGAAGAAGCCCTGCACTACACTCTCCTCACAGCACAATGCCTGGGAATCACTATTAACTGGGAGAAGTCCAACACGACCCCAGCATAGTCTTTGGAATTCATAGGGGTACTGTTGGACATGAGACATTGCACAACATCTCTTCTGGACCACAGGCTTCAAAGACTAAGGCAACAGGTTCAACAGCTGCTCTGTCACCACAAATCTCCCGCTCGATCTATACTCCAACTCCTGGGGTCAATGGCACCCTCGATCACCATTGTTCCTCTAGCCAGATTCCACGAGGCTCCTTCTCACTCAGTGGTACCCTCTAGAACATCCTTTGTCTTTTCAGATAAATGTAACTCAGAGATGCAAGCAAGATTTACTCTGGTGGATGTCTCAAAATCCCCAACAATGGTCTCTCCCCTTCAGCTCGCATCAACCGAAACCCACGGTGACCACAGATGCCTTCCTGATGAGGTGGGGGGGCTATGTCAGGGAAACTTGGTCCAAGGCACCTGGTCGGAGACAGAGGCCCTTTTGCATATCAATGTCCTGGAACTGAGGGTGGTGCTACTAGCGTTGAGAGCATTTCATTCCATCCTTCTGTCAGGGACTATTGTGATCCAATCAGACAACATGTCAGTGGTCTGGTATATCAACAAGCAAGGGGGCACCAGATCTTACCCATTATGCTGAGAGGCCTTGAGAATATGGCAATGGGTAATAGCTTCCAACTGCTTTCTAATTGCAATGCACATTCCTGGGAGCTCCAACGTGATATCGGACCAATTGAGCAGGTGTATTCTGCAACCTCACGAGTGGCCCCCTCAAACCTATGATAGCGGCAAGAATCTTCAACCGCTGGGGCCAGTCTTGTTGCGACCTATTCACCTCCTCAACCAACTACAAGTGCAGCAACTATTTTGCCCTGATCCCTCCCTCGGGGACAGTCACCGAGAGACCCTCTAGTCCACGCTTGGCCCTCGGGTCTACTTTATGCTTATCCTCCTCTTCCCCTCATTTCCCAATTTCTGAAGAAAGCATGACTGTTAAAAAGCAAAGTGATCCTTATTGCTCCATATTGGCCTCGACAAGTCTGGTTCCCCTTCCTCTGGCCTCATCTGCTAGATCAACCGTGGATCCTCAATCCATCCCTAACATTGATCTCCTATCCACCGGGTCTGACTCACCCCAATCTAACAACCCTGAAACTGACAGCTTGGTTTCCCCACTTCCAATGACTGCCAGGAAGGAAAACCTCTTGTCCCCCGTGTACAATATTCTTATTGCATCTCATAAATCGTCCACCAGACTAATCTATCTCAATAAATGGAAAAGGTTTTCTCTATGGGCAGCAAATAAACAATTAGACCCCTTGTCAGCCCCAGTTTCTGTGGTTTTGGATTACTTATCACATCTTTTCCACTCTGGGCTGTCTGCCTTTATTATTTGTGTGCATTGAGCTGCCATTTCAAATTTCCACATTGGTATTCAGGATTCTTATGTTACATAGACTATGTAAAACCTTCTTGAAGGGGGGTAACCACTTAAAACCTCCCTTTAGAGAACCCATGCAACCTTGGGATTTGTCATTGGGTCTGCAAGCTCTAACAGCCCCCCCCCCCCCTTTGAACCTGCTTCTTCATGTGATGTAAAATATCTCTCTTGGAAAACTATGTTTCTGATTTCAATCACATCGGCCAGATGTTTGACAGAACTTCAAGCCTTATGCATCAAACCTCCCTATCTTATCTTCCATAAGGATAGGGTATCACTGAGAAATCATTCTACCTTTTTACCAAATGTGGTGTCAGAGCGGTCTATCAACCAATCTATTGACCTTCCAGTGTTCTTTCCTAACCACTCTAACAAGCAAGAGTATTGCCTGCACTCCTTGGATGTCCATAGGCAAATACGATTTTATCTGGACAGATCAAAATCTACCCGTAAATCAGACCAACTGTTTCTGGCTTTTTCTGGACCTAGATGAGGTCATCCTGTCTCAAAAGTTGCATTGGCTTCATGGCTGAGAAATTGTATTGCCTTTATCTACAACAAAAACAATGTCACCTTCCCTCACAGAGTGAAAGCACATTCTATAAGGTCGATGGCAACTTCAGCAGCTTTCCATGCTAAGGCTTCCCTCAATGATATTTACTCAGCTGCAACTTGGGCCAAACCTCATACCTTTATTCTTCATTATGAATTGGACTTGGCCTGCAGAGGTAGAGCTTCATTTGGCTCCATGGTGCTCAGGAATGGCCTTCCATGAGGGCCACTCAGGGATATAGGTAGCTGGGGACTCTGTCCCATCAGTAAGGAATGAACAAAGATTAACAACATCAGATAAAGAAGTTATGTCTTGCCATAACGTTCCATCTGTGTTGTTGATCTTCTTTCATTCATGACTTCCCACCCTCCATCCCCCTCTGGAGATTCCTGGTTGATCTCATATACGCCTTTATTGTAGGTCTATTATGACCAGAGGTAGCCTCTGCTTTTGTCTATCAACTTGCAAACTTGATCTTAGGTAACAGGACCTTGGCTCAAGAGTTTTTGGCTGACGTGAGCTTGATATTTGGCCGGCTTGGTTCCGAGGACAGAACCAATAACCCATCAGTAATGAATGAATGAAGATCAACAACACAAATGGAACGTCATGGTAAGACATGACTTCTTTTTATCTTGGTAACCACTTAAATATTATATATGGTCAAGATGGGTTACAAAAACTACAATTCATAATAAAGGAATTACACAACTTGTTATGCATATTTACTTATATAAGAAAATCATCATGCTTTCCCTTGATGTTTAATGTAGTGTATGTCACTTATGACAAGTTAAGACAGTAGTGTTGTTATACACAAGCCCATGGTATTAAATCCTGTCTTTAATATCTAAACTCAGCAGACTGCTTCATCTTATATGATGATTATATATTTTATGTCTAGATTTACTAAAATCATACATTACATAACTATTGTGTGTGTGTGTTTTTGTTTTTTTGGCTGTTGCTTAGTTATTTGAGAGACCACTAGCTGTAATGATTATTCTTATTATTAGCTCCTTCCAAGCATGTTTATACAGTCCATAGACTTTAAATTATGAGACCCTTCTAGTTTCTTATTTGGTATATTTCCATCCTTGCATACACACATATCAGTACTTCAAGCACGGGCAATAATACCCATTCAGTTTTGCCAGAATACCATTCACTAGTTCATGTGGTGTGTTTCCAGGCTGTTCTTAAAATATCCAAACCAATATTTGTCCTGTTCCATTTAACCAGCCTGTTCCATGCAGTGGCCACTCTGGCAGTGAACCATTCAACACAACTTCCATTCCCACAGATATTTCCATGAAGGAAATCTGATGACTCTCTAGCACTTTCCAGCAACCCCAAACACCCCTAGAATCAGCTATCCCCATATGTCCAACACGTCCGAGCAAGCTGACATCCCAGACCACAGCAAAGGGATATGCACAAGACCAAGTACTATTTGTCTTTCACAATAACTCAGACTTCCACTCTTATGTAAGTCCTTAATGTGTTTGGACCAAAATACATTTTAAATATAAAATTGCGCTTATTATTTATTTATTTTTTTATCAAGAATCAACTTAATGAGCTAAACGAAGTGTTGGGAGCCCATCAGTATGTGTACATGTGCTTTAAAACAGCCCTTTGATTTTATATATATATATATATATATATATATATATATATATATATATATTCATTTTTTTTAAACCAAAAATATCATTTTGGAGGCTCCTCAGAGCCGTTAAGCATTATTGACACTCTGTCTCCATTACCATAGCAACCAGGGAGCATCTGTGAACTGCATACCAGAGCCTCGCGATGCACCTGAAACAAAGCTTCACTTCACTCTAAGTTCAAGTCTAAATTCCCTCCCTTTCAGCGAGGCAGCAGCCAGGAAAAGAATGGAGAGCAAACAGATAAAAAAAAAAAAAAAACTCCCAATAAGCCACCACAAGAGACAACACATTCCTCCAGCCTTCCCACCTCTCACTCAGCAGATGTATAAACAAAGTATTCTCTGCCAACATATCCCAAATCACAGCTCCATCCATCCCCTTCCCTTGGATCCAGGCTAAAACACCAAATGTCTCCTCCTAATACACAAGCATCAGTAAACCTCGATCACAACCTACAACCCACAGCTTCCTGGAGACTTAATCGGCAACATACAACAGCTGCCAGACACACCTGCATCCACACATACACCATATCAGGTTTAATCAAACAGCACTCAAAGCTATGATACCTGCCATAATTGATATTAGCTATGTTTAGAGAGAATAATAATTACATTTGTACTAGCTGCCAGACATGGCTGCATCCACGCACACCATATCAGGATTGATCAAACAGCACTCGAAGCTGTGATACCTGCCATAACTGATATTAACTATGTTTAGACAAAATAATAATGACATTTGTACTAGCTGCCAGACACAGCTGCATCCACGCACACCCTATCAGGATTGATCAAACAGCACTCGTAGCTGTGATACCTGCCATAATTGATATTAACTGTATTTAGACAGAATAATGATGACATTTGTACTAAGAGCTTGCTACTATTATTCAACCAGGATATACATGACGTTTCTAAATCATACTTTAACTGAAGAAGGCATTAGTCTCCATGACAGCATTTTTTTAAAACACTCTACTGTTACTGCTATTATATATGATGTTAATTTGTTACATTTGAGTCTGAACTCTGATGAATGGTACCTTGTTGAATTAGTTAATTAATTACTTAAATTATTATAAGTAAAAACAATGAAAAATGAACAAGATAAGTATTCATTGAGTTCAAGTAGAAGAATAAAAACTTCTCTGTTTATATTATATGTTGCTTTGTTTGGCTTATATGTAATGTAAATAGTAACCCATCTTGACCTACCTTTGTTTGTGAAGAATTACTGGACTCTTTGAACATTCTGAGTAAATCATTACTGTTTCTCAGTTATTTAAGAAACCCTCCTTTTTTGAAATAAAAACAGATGACAAGTGATGTACCATATCAGTTGATACTTTGAGAGATGTAGTTGTAAGAGTTATTTTTTTGGGACAGCTATCTTGGAATCAGTTTTTTTGTTTCTTCTTTCTAGCATCAGTCCAAGGATTTGTTGTTTTCATTCTTTTAAGAGTAGGGCCATCCATTCCATTTCTTCTGGGATAGACGTTATGTTGTTGTTTTTAATGAATATAGTAGCTTCTTCTAAGTTATTAAATATTCTCATCTCATTGGCAAAAAGTATTTTTATCTTGGCTGGAAAGGCCAGCTGTGCTTTAATGTTGTTTTGTTTAAACAGCTTTATTATTGGCCAGACTTTTCTCCTGTGTTCTATTCTTGTAGAATAATCATTGTCAAACCTTATCAGGCTTTGATTGTATTTTAAGGATGATTTTCTCCAAACAGATTTTAATATTAGTTCCTTGTCCAGAAATGAAAGAAATTGTATAACTATGGATCTAGGTGGAGTATTTGTTGAGTTAGAAGCAGGTTTCCTCAGTGCTCTATGCACCCTGTCAATTCCAAATGAAAGTCCCTCTTTCAAGTCTAAAAATTCAGGAATCCAGGTTGTTAAGAAGAATGAAATAATGTCTTCTCCTTCAGTGTTTTCAGGCAGACCAAAAATCCTTGCGTTATTTCTTCTTTCCCTGTTTTCTAAGTTATCTATTTTGTTAAGCAGCCATGTATTCTGTTTAAGCAGAAATTATGTTTGGAATTCTTTCTCTTTTAGTTTCCCTTCAATGTCATATAGAGAAGTCTATATATTTGTTATTTTTGTATGATGTTGCTGTAATAGTTCCTTAAGAGTATCTGTCTGTTTTAGAGAATTTAATTTGAGGTTTTCTAAGTAATTTTTAAAGCCATCCATCTTCAAAGATAGTTCCTGTAAAGCAGATGTCATCAATTGTAGTTCTTTTTTCAAAGCAGCATCTAGATGAAAATTCCTTGAGTTGTTCTTATTCAGTGATTCAATATATCTCCAAGTTACTTGACAGGAACATTTTTGTATATCTCCACCACAATTGATATTTATGTAATTTAGTAGTTTATCTATAGATTTCTGACATTTTAAACTTGAAAATAATACAAAATTTTCTTTATTATTATACTAGTTTATGGAGCTCTCAAAATTCACTGCACTCAGTTGGCCATCTAGGCTCCGCCCCCCACCAAGACCAAATTTTAAAGCATCACAGGAAAGAGTGACTGGTTTATTGACATCATAGTATCTTAATGTAGGTGGGGTGGCAGTTTTCTGCTTAAGGTCTTTAAATGCTCTCTGATGCTGTTCCAACCAAGACCATGTAACATTTTTGCGCATCAGCTCTCTCAAAGGCACTGTCAGCTCACCGAAGTCTGGTATAAACTTGCCTAAAATAGTTAACCATACCAAGAAAATGCTGTAGAGCCTGAACATTGTCCGGTGCTGACATCTCCAGAATAGCTGTTTGCTTGGATGGGTTTGATTGCAAGCCAGTGCTGGTAAATAAATGACCTACATGTGTATCTTCTGGTAGCCTGAATTTGTACTTCACAGGATTGAGCTTTAAGTTCACTTCATGTGCTCCATCCAGAACTTTCCTAAGGTTTCTGTCATGCTCTACTTCACCATTGCCTCCGACTAATAAATCATCTACTATTATGGCACAAGGATAACCTGAAAACATTTGCTCCATTGCACGCTGAAAGACTTCACTTGCAGAATTTATTCCAAATGGCATTCTGAGAAATCTATATCTTCCAAATGTGGTACTGAAAGTAGTCAGTAGTGAAGATTTGTGATCAAGCATCACTTGCCAAAATGAACTTTTTGCATCCAAGACAGAAAAAAACAGTGGTATTTGATATTAGGGCTGCAACTTCCTTGACTGTACACATGAGATGATGCAGTCTCTTTAATGCTTTGTTCCATTCTCTTGGGTTCATGCTTATTCTGAATTTGTCTGAGCCTTTTTTTTGTAGGTTGCTAACATGGACAACGTCCATTCAATAGGTTCTGTAACTGGACAAATTACACCTTGCTGCACCATTTTATCCAACTGAGCTTTGACTTTATTCTGCATAGCTATCAATACATTTCCTGCTAGTTTGACCTCTGGTCTGACCTCTGCGTCTAATGTCATAGAATACACAACTGGAAGTTTGCCTAACTTGTCATCGAAAACATCAGCATACTCTGAAAAATAGCTTCAGTAAAACTGAAACTGAGACGTGCTTATATGATGAATTTCTTTGGTAAAGGAAAGCAGATTCAGTCTCAAACTTTCTCTGAGACCCAATAATGACTGCACAGGTCTTCGGACTACATAAAATAGTAAGCTGTAAACGTTCCTAGCCAAATAACATGAAAGCACTACTGACCCTAAGGCTTGAATTTCTTCACCTCCATAAGCAACAAGTTTCGCACAACTGACCACATTAAGCTGCTCACCAGCTCTCACCATAGCAAACATTTCTGCCGACATAACATTACACTTTGAACCAGTGTCTACTTTGAGCTTGGTGGATTTACCATTGATCTGGACAGTACAAAACACGTCATTCTCTGCCAACAAATTTACTGCATCAATCTTTTCACCAGTTACTGATACATCATCTACATGGAAAGTAAGGTTGCAGTTCTCTATATGATCAACTTGCTTTCTTGAGTGACCTTTCTTTATAACTGCGTGAGGTTTACTTGATTTGCAAAGCTTTTGAAAATAGTTACAGTTTTACAGTTGTGGCATTGCAGACCAAATGCTAAGCACTTCTCTCTTTTAGACTTATGATTGGCATCACAATTACAACAGTTAATAAAGTTTGATTTGGGTTTTGCTGGCTCTCCCTTGTTCTGCACTGAGCATGTCCTTTTCACTGAACTAGTCTTAGAAAACTATGGGTTTTACCTGCCACATTTGCAGAGATTACAGCTACCATGTGCTTAGGCCTGCTTCTACTAGCCACGTGTTGCATGCTGTCTACATTTTCTCTAGAGCCAGCTGAAACCATGCTCTTATCACTTGCAAGCATATTCATGTGCCTTTCTGTACCTTCATGGATTTGACAAATGTCAGTAGCTTTGCTTAATGTTAAATCACTGTTACGAAGCAAAATCATTCTCACTGCAGCACTGTTAATAACACACACAAGCCTGTCCTTTATTAACTCATTTTTAAGTCACCAAACCTACACATTTTAGCTTTGCTTCTCAGGTCAGTAATATAAGCTGCAAACGTTTCTTCTGGTTTTTGATCTCTTTTGTAAAACAAATGCCTCTCTAATGTAACATTTGTCTGGGGGTTGCACATTTCCCTGAATTTGTGATTCAAACACTCAGGGGTCTTCTCTTGTACAACAATATGATGATTTTCCCCTTCTCCATCATATAGTACTGTGCATACACAGATGAATGCTTTCTTTCAGTGGCCTCTGACCCAACTAAGTTTGTCAAAATGAATGTCCTGATATGTGCATCTTTGTCAGAATAAGCTGCTTGTATAAAAATATTGTACTCTTGCCCAAATATTTTCCAATTCTCTACAATATTCTGATCAAATACAAGTGGTGATGGTTTTCGAAATCCATCTGCCATGCAAACAAATTATAGCAAAACACAATGCAAACCAAGTCCACTTGGAACTATGCAAACATGCACACATATACATATGCCACAAATTTATGCCAGCACTTAAAACTATGCCCAACAGCACAACAAGCCTCTGAATAACTGAACTTTGCGAAATAAGTCTCCTGGGCACACGAATGCTCTTGAAATCACTGTACTGTAAGAAATCACCTCTTATTTTAAGAAACATTTCAAAATAACTACACTGTGTGAATAAACTGGGTAGAAGAAGCTCAGCATAAAAACATTTCGAAGTAACTGCACTTTGAGAATAAACAGTACACAGCACACTGAAACTTTCCCAAAATGGCCATACTTTTCCAAATAACTCTATACAGTGCAAGAAACACTCTGTAATGGTGGCACTCTGCAATAGGCACACCCAGCACAAGAAACTCTTTGAAATGGCTGTATTTTGATTGCACTTTATGAAATAGTTGCACTTTACATTCTTTGGAATAAATGTACAGTCATAAGCACACACTGTAAGCACTTTTATACACTTTGAGATACTTCGAATAACTCTAGTTATGTCCTGAATAGCTTCACTCAATGCAAAACTGTAGTTTATGCCAAAATACGATAACTTGCCAAATAACATGCATTCACCTTGAATTATTTATGCTTAATGTGCCCTGTTTGCCCTTTAATATATTCATTTTGGTCATTTAATCTTTTTTTCTTGCCCATTATACTTTTCTTGTGCTCATTTTGCTCTAAATATGCTTGTTTTACTTTAAACATGTTCATTTTGTAATTCTGAGGTGGTTCCAAACCCCATTATGTGCTTTTCTGTTAATCGTTTTATCAACTATCTTAATTTTAAACATTTTGTTTAATTAATGAACTTTTGTGCCTCTCGCTTGCTTAATAATGTGGTTTATGCCCTTGTAACGCTCCATTTCATCTTTTTTAATAAATAAATTGTTTGTGCAAGTTTTCATTACCTTTAGTTCATTTCTGGCCCTTTATTGTACTTGGTCTTTTTAGTTTACCTTCACTGTTAATTCTGTAACTCACAGCTCTGAAAAGCAGTCTCTGGAATCCTGGTTCTGACACCATGTCACTTGTCTGGTCAGGATTAAACAGACAATAGGTTTGGTGAAAATTTCACTCCCTTATCCCCTCCAAACACATCACAGACTTTGCCCCAAACTTCCCCCCACCTTACATATCTGAAGAGCAGGTCATTAAAGCCCTGTCCAAGGCAAAACACACAGTCTCTGTGGGACCAGATAGCATTCCAGGCTGTCTTCCAAGCAGGCTAAAACAAGAACTTTCATCGTCATTAAGTACCCATTTCAATCATAGCCTAGCCACAAGCTTTGTTACTGCAGAATGGAGGACAGCAACAGTTATTCCACTCCACAAAGGTGGCCTAGCAACAGACCCAGAGAATTACAGACCCATAAGCCTGACCAGCCTCATCTGCAAGGCCATGGAACGTATCATTATGGACCTCATAATTAAAGACATAGGCAAACCTCAAACCCTGGATCCAACCAAGTTTGGCTTCATCAAGGGCAGATCCTGCATGTTAAATCTGGTGGATTTCTTTGAAAATGTGACCAGGGCCATTGACGGAGGCAAACCTGTGCACACAACAGGCCTTGACTTGGTAAAGGCTTTTGAGACAATTCCACACTCAGACATTACCAATAAACTTAGCAAACTGAATGTAAACCCATACATTGTCAGATGGGTTGCCAGCTGGCTCACAAACCAGACACACACTGTCAAAGGGGGTGACGCCACATCAACCAGGAGACCTGTCACCAGCAGGGTGCCACAGGGGTCAGTGCTGGGTCCCCCACTGTTTGGTGTATACTTCTCATAAGTTCAGGCCAAAACTATGGGGTAGTGGCTGACCAAGTTTGCAGGTGACTGCAAACTGGGTGCAATTATTGAATTCCCAAATTATGTCAGGATACTCAGGGAGGGTCTTAAGCAGACTGATGCCTGGTGTCTTAGTCACAGTTTCAAACTGAATGCAAATAACTGCATCATAATTCCCTTCAGCAAAAACTATGCCCCTTCAAACTTGATGTTAACAACAGTACCCTAAGTACCCATGAAGTGGTAAGGGATCTGGGATCGCAAGTTGACTGCGACCTTACCTTTGGCCACCATTTGTCTACTGTAGTAAGGAAGTCTTTCTACATAGCACACTTGATTAGTAAAGGCATTGCCATGAAAGTAAAGGAGGTTATAACCCCTCTATACTCTGCACTAAACTGGCCCATAACTGAGTACAACACCCTGTTCGGCATGTACCATACAAAGCACCTGCAGCAATTGGAGAGACCTCAGAGGTTTCCAACAAACAAGAAGAAAGCTCAATCATGGCAATAGAACAAAAGGATAACAAAAGAAAATCATACAGAACAAAGGATCATTTGTTGTTAAAGTCATAATGAAGAACTGTAAAAAGGAGAAGAATCTAAGTTTGGCATGGATAGACCACAAAAAACATTTGCCAACATCCCACATTCATGGATTAAAGATTGCTTACAAATGTTTGAGATACACCCTGCACTGATCATTTACATTACAGTGGCCATGAAGCAGTGGCAAACCACTTCAAAGTTAAGCCATGATAAAGGGCAAATTACTATTCAAGGGATAAAAATTCAAAGGAGGATGTTCCAGGGTGACTCATCACTACTCTTTAGTCTTGCCCTTAATCCACATAGCTAGAATTTGACTACTAGAAAACAACAAAGTGTAAAGACATCTCATTTTCTTTTTGAGGATTGCTTTAAAACTTTGTAGTTCATTAGATGAGGAACTGAAAACTCAACAAGTGGTCAAAACTTTCTCAGATTATGTAAGAATGTAATTTGTTCTTGATAAATGTGCAAAAGCAACCTTTAAAGTAGAAAAGCTGCAGCACCAAGAAAATATCAGTTTGGGACAAGAATGTCATATAAAATATGTTGAGCAAGAGGGAGAGTATAAATATTTGGGAACTGAGGAAGGATCAACAATAAAACATATACAAATATGAATAAAACTTAGTAAGGAATATTTTAGAAGACTTAAATTAATCCTGAAAACAGTGTTGACATCTAGGAACAAAGTTCAGGCTATAAGCCAATTTGCTTTTCCTGTCCTAACTTACAGTTTTGGAGTGATCAACTGGCCCAAAAGCTATTGGATCAATTGGACAGCAAAACAAGAAAAATGCTTCACCCTCATGAACTGATTTATAAAAATCAGTGTATACCAAGATTATACATTCCCCATTCTGAAGGAGGTATGGGCTTCCTCAGAATTGATTACATGCATATATCTGCATATCAAAGGATTGCATACATATCTGCTGACCTCACAAGACCCAAATGTAGTGAAAGTTTTGAAACATGAGGATAATGAGTCCAAGACAACTTCCCTGCTTAGTCTAGCAGAAGCATATCCTGGTGTTAAGCAGGAATAGAAATCAAACCAGAAGTACATAAAAATCAGGCAACTACTGAGTGTGCCAGAAAAGAAAAGAAAGAATAAAAGATTGAAGGATCAGATGTGAAGAAAAGAAATATAGAACATGCATAAATATAGTTACAAGTACACAAAACTCTTGTAACAACCTTATGATGATCAGTACCAAACCCAGAAATGATTAAGGAGCGTTGAATTTAAACCAAAAGATGAAAGGTCAATAATGGTGGCCAAAGATAGGGGACTACTAATACATTGGTTTACAAAGTTCATTGAACATGTGGGAGAAACATACAAAACGGATAAATGCAGGTTCAGTAAAACCGATCTGGAAACAGTCACACATCTTGCTTGATGGGTGTGATACACCAATGGCAGAAGGACTGTATAATGAAAGGCATAATAATTTGGCAAGATTGTTGCATTGGGGATTGTGCAAACATTATAAGTATGAAGTAGCTAAGAGGCACTGGAAACAGGAGCCACAAAGCACTATAGAAAATGACTTTTATATCATGTGGGATCATACCTCTCAACCTGGAAACATCAAATATCTGGACAATGGCCCATAAAAATAGGTACAAATCTGGATGCTGATTAACATAAAATTTGCATACCTAATTATGTAACCCCACCCATCCAATGGAATTGTGGGATACCAACTTTCAAATGCAAATATGGCCCCAGAGCTCAGACCCTGTAGTAAACGGTAAGCATTTTTTTAAGTGTGTAGCAATCATAGCTTTCAACCTTCCATCTCCAAAATGTAGAACAATGCCTCTCATAATGTGGAACAAGTGGGCAAAATGTGGAACACTTACCAACAGTTTATTAACAAATTCAACTAGGGATGTCATGGCATGGTGTAAATGTGCTATTTTGTACTTATAAAAATGTTTTTATTGTTGAATTAATATGATTCGGTATAATTTATCATGAAAATTAGTTTAAACAATTCCTATCAATAAATGTTTGACTGACCTTTTCAATGTGGAACAATATGGAACATGGAGACTCCTAATGGGGAATGTTCATTCTAATAAGGGGTACTTGAGAGGTTTGCTTTTACTTGATGCAGCTGGGAACTTTCTGAATATTAGATAATAAGATACCATGAGTCATATCCCTTTTTACCACAGCACAACTTCAAAATCATATATTGTATTTGTAACTTGTCAAGGAAAGATACACAGCATTTTTTCCCTAAATTCAAGCAGTAAGAGGAAAGGATAACATTGGTTGCTGTAACCAGCACTGCTCTCGTATCCAACATCATATAAATAAATTGATATTTCTCCTGAGGTCAGTAACACTTCTGGTAACCAGACAGTCCCATCAGCTGGTAGATTTTTCTATAGTATCAAAAGAATAATTGATAAAAAATACTGACCAGAGAAATGACAGTCATGACAAAAGAGAGCAGAAGAAGTCATCAGGTATGTTAGTAAGCTGGAGACGGGTGCAATATCTAACACTTTGTTTAGGGTAGGTAAAAGTAGTTTTGCTTCAATATTTTTGTATCTCTAGCACACCCTTAATGATAAATCACATAGACACATTATGCATGTATTATGACAGTACATAGCACCATGTGCAGTTTGGCTTGACGTTGCAATTACACTGTCACTAAATCCAGTTCTGTGCCATTTATGCTACTTTTCATTTCTAGACAAAGTATTACTGCAGCACTAAACAAAACATTTTCTAAAGAACAGAATACAGAAACCAAACCAAAACTCCTTCAGTCAGGCCAGCAAATAAATCAATGTCTGTCTGTTATTGTAACATTTTATTGAGTCAGATACTTCATATTAACTTCTTGGCAATTAAAAGTCTGTTACAGATTTACAGACATACAGAAAACACTCTCAGCTTGTCTAAGGCAAATGTCATCAAGCCAGCTAGAATAACATGAAATCTCAGTCCTAAACTCCTAGTCTCATGTCAGCAATATAGACAAGCAGAAGAGCTTGGCTTATTCATTATAGGCAGAGTGACTTTGTATTCTGTAAAATTTATTCCATACATGATTTTGAATGACTATTGTCATTCACTATAAAATGCTGTCAGCAATGACTGAATACAGCCAAAATGACAGACAGACAATGGCAACTACAAATAAAGCAGCAGCTTTCCAAAATGTCTTTACTGCTTGCCAGCACGTTCATTTTGTAATGCATTGATGCTTGCTGAACTACTTTATACAGACAGATGCCATTTATTAACAATTCGTTTTTGGATACCTTAAGGTGTTGCAAGGACATTACCAGGAAAAATTCATTTGGTAACTATTTTAAAAGTGAAACACACACACATCCCATACATGAATGCACACACACACACACACACACACACACACACACTTCTCTGTTAACTCATTACATCCGAGTGACATCTCCAGGTGCATCTGCAGTTGACACCTACTGATGCCTATAGTCAAATATTGCTTGTTCATATTTGCATCAATAATTCCAAAACCATGCTATGTACAAGGCTTTTAAAAGATTTCATCTTAAAGCTTACACAATAGTAAACTCAATTGCATTAATATTTGACCTTTGTCTACTACAGATAAATAGATATTAACTGTTGTTTTTATGATATTAATTTATACAGATCTAGAAGGTCGCAGTGGTGCAGCGGTTAGTGTTGTCGCCTCACAGCAAGAGGTTCTCCCATTCAATTCTCGGCTGGAGCACCTTCTGTGTGAAGTCTGCATGTCCTTCCCTCGGTCGAGTGACATTTAAAGACATGCAGGTATGTGCGTGCATGAATGGGTATGCCTTCTTTGAAGGTTGGGTGTCGAGCTGGCAACTCTGCACTGTAAAAATCCACTGTCAATCATTAACGGACCGGAGTTCCGCTGTGGTGACCCCTATCCGGGAAAAGCCGAAAGAAGAATTTATACAGATTTAATTGTCACATTTTTCTAAATATCTCACCAACCAGGAAACACAGACAGAAATTCTTAGCCTCAAATGAAAGCTCTTAGCTAGACAAATAAAATGGTGATGACAGTGTGCAGCTTGAGTGGTTACTGAGATATTGTAAGTTGTTTACAAAATATTACAAATGTAATAGTTACCATGTTTACTGTGACTTATAAAATTAGGTTTAAAACCTACAACCAAAAGAATACTACCACTATAAAATAGTTTGTGCTGAACAGTTTGCCATTTATACTTCTTTCATAATCCCTGTGGTTCCAAAAATATGAACATTTGTTTGAAATGTAAGGACATAATTTGATTCTGTCAAAAGGCTTAGGCTCCGCCCATTGGAAGTTACAGTTCAAACTTCCTGAGCTCCATTGGAGTGAGTTGAGTTAAGCAGCAATATCAGCTAACGGCCTCTCTGTTAAGCAGTGAATAAATCCGCACACTCTTGTCTCTCCATAGCAGTGAATAAGCAAAGCAAAGAAAAAAACAGCAGCGTGAACTAGGAGGTAGTTCCTAATGTAAACAACAGCTCTCCTTTAAGCAGCAACAATACATTACTAACCACACACACCTTTCTCTGTTAAGCAAAACAGCAGCATGAAATAGGAAGTAATTCCTAATATAAAATACAGCTCTCCTTTAAGCAGCAGCAATACATTACTAATCATACACTCCTTTCTCCGATTCACTTTATAATCTCAAAATACTGAAATGTCGAATTTCAGTATCTCGAGACTATAAAGTCGAAAAATGAAAACATTGAACAGCAAAAACAACGAACCATAGATAACCAAAGTTCAAAACAATGAAATCACCCGTCATAACGTCGAAAATAAGCAGAACATCCAACAACCTAGTTAACAGCTATCCAACGGGTTAACGCTGTAAGCTATCCAACGGGTTAGCGCTGTACATGACATTATCAGAATGTCGAAAACTGCAAAAATATCTTTAATACAGTCAGTAATCATAGTACAATATCGGAAATGAAAGGTCCACATATAATATGTACATCCGTACATTGAGGTGCAAAACAAACAAACTCCACGTACAAAATCCTCGTCCGTGAATACAAGCAACCCAGAAAGTAGAACCAATATAGGTGTCCACAATATCTGGTATAACAGCCCAATACATACACCTGTACTGCCAAACTATGTTGGTGCTTCAAAGCTCCTAGCTTATGTCATACTTTTAGTTGCACCACTTCAACGGCATTCGTCAAAATAAAGGCAAGGCTGTCATGACATAGTGTAGACAAACGATAATAATCAAAATAAACATGTGAATGACATGTAGCACATATAACGCTACAATTACATTTTCAACAATCTTACAATAGCCATAAGGAATTGGGTTGGTGAATACGTATCCCTATTTTTCAGCACATTCTCAAACTGTATGCCGCTGTACAGCCTCTTGGGAGAAGGCGGAGCTCCGTAAGTCACTCTGATTCGTAGTTCTTCAACTCTGTCCTGTTCTCTGGCTAATACGGTCATAAGGACATTCAAATCACAGGCACGTTGACCCAGTAGTGCCTTTAATCTACGGTGCCAAGCTTCCACGCTATATTGGGTGCGAGGCAAGAACAGTGCATTTATGTCATTAACATTCCAGAATGACACTGGAAATAAGGGTGGAAAACGGGAAAATGCTGTAGTTCCAGAGAAAAACTTCCGTAACTTGCCTAGAATGTACCAATTGGAGAAGTACTGCAATAAAGATTTCCCTTTTGCAGGAAACATGTCCTTAACATCCATAAAACATGACAGCACATCATTTTCGGGTACAAATGCTAATGCTACTAGACACTTAACATGCAGTTGGAAACTCATATTAGTATTATACAAATGTGAAAGACCCAACTGCTGCACTTTCCTCCAAATATTCTGCCCAAAGTGAAACAGGCATCCCTTGGACACAACACCTTGCAGATTCATATTCACACTTCTTTTTCCCGCAATTTCAAAGTCACTTAAAATGTACTTAAGATGTAATTCGAATCCTTCCTCATCTAGCAAGTTTAGAACACAATGCCACATAAAGTTATAGGATTTTAGTGTTTTTTTCGTCATTAGGCAGAACAGTAATGGTACACTTTTATGGAAACCACCATAATGTACCAGTCCATGAATGCTATGTAACTGATGGCACATAATCCCCTTATAGAAATATGTGCCATCTACCAGCCAAATCGTAGCAGTGCTAAGATCAAACAGGTTTTGACGTGTACTAAAGACAACAACAGTTGTATCAGTAGTGCTATCAGACATAGTTTTACTTATGAAAGGGCCAGACTTCGTAGGATAATCACAGATCTTTATATCATTTATGCAACACAGCTTATCTGCTTTAACATTCTTTCTCCGAACCCTGCCTACATGACGAATAAGAGCTTTACATGTTGGAAGGCTTGGTGTTATGTCAGCAGATGTTGATGCTAATACATCATCGACTACAATACAAGGGTTATCACGGGACACTTTAGAACGTACTCTTATCTCATCACACACCCTATACTTCTCTGCCTCACTTGGATCACCTTCATGTGTGTGTTGCAGGGTTTTCAATAATTTCTCACCATATGGAACACTTACAGTGATGGCTCTACCTCTGCACTTCAGGGATTGTTTCCACTTGCAACACCAGTACATCTTTTCTTGCACTACCTTTTCCCGTTTCATAACATAACCATCCAGTATAAGAATATACCTGCCCTTTTGTGAGCTGAAAGTGTGATACACGGCTCCTAAAGTCCCTGGAGCAGTTACAGACGTGTTATCCATTGTATTTTTTTGCAAGTAAGCACTAACACCAACATTCGATATTTCAAGCACTGAAACCAATGTTCGATATTTCAAATTTCAAAATTTTTTTACGCGATATTTTAAGGGTTCGACTTTATAGTCTCGAGATACTGAAATTCAACATTTCAGTATTTCGAGATTATAAAGTGAATCCATATATATATATATATATATATATATATATATATATATATATATATATATATCTATATGTATCTATGGGATCCGTACAGATCCCCGAATGCACTTTCCACCGAAGCAGAAATCACTGAGCATATTTAACCGAAAGTGCTGTTCACCAAAGCAGCACTTTTGGATAAGTATGCTCGTTGTGCCATTCGTACTATGGTGCAGATAAGGGAAAATTCCCTTTTCCCCACTGTAGTGTGACCTCAGAGTGAGAATATTAAAGTAGGGGGGTGTGGGGGGCAAGCCCCCATGCATAGAAGTAGGTCTAATGTTGTTTTTTTTAAATGCACTTTACCATAAGCGCTTTTTCGATGAAAGCACTTTCGGTAAAGTCTGTTCGGTGATAATGGATTCGGACTTTTGATCTTACAATCAAAAGTCCTATATATATAGATATAGAAACACACAAACATATATACACACACCCATATATAAATACACAGGCACATATGTATGTACACAAACACACACAGATATATTCACAATCATACATGTACTGGCACACACGCATATACAAATATATATATATATATATATATATATATATATATATACAAATAGCGATATAAAGGCATATATATGATATACACACACACACACACACACACACACATATATATATATATATATATATATATATATATATATATATATTTATATTAGTTTTTTTTTTTTTTTTTTTTTTTTTTTTTTTAAATTAATTAATTTATTTTTAATATTTGTTAACCGGGTCTGACTGGGCCAGAAGCCCGTTTTCAGTGGAGGCCTTGGGAGAAAAGCTCCACAAGCAAAAATGCTTACAGTAATAATATTAATTTATAATACAGCAGTCAGAAGAGAGTACAAAGAACAGTGTACACAAGTATACAGAATGTCAGGTGGACAGACAGGCCATTATAGACTTATACAACATACAAAATACAAGGACAGTGTGGGCAATATAAATTCAGAGACAGTATGCATGCATATAAACAGAGAAATAATGACAAGGAGTTAATTACAGTATGAGGAAGAGTCAAAGAATCTGTGTCCATCAATGAAACTGTGTGAAAGATGTTATGAGTCAGCAGAGTTTGCAGAGAGATGGAGGGAGTTTCATAGGAGGTTAGAGTAAAGGATAAGGTAGGGTATAGGGAGGCAGCCTGGTGAATAGCAGGAACAGAGCCAGTGTTTGTCTAGATAGTACTTTAGGAGTTGTTTGAACTCATGGTGGTGAGGATTTTGTGTGATGAGTTATGGAAGACTGTTCCATAATCTGGCAAATTTGTGGAGTAAAGTGAATTGTCGTGGTGGTTGTGAGAGCGGGAGACCTTTAGCATTATGTTGTTGGAGGATCTGAGGGAGCGGGTATTAGTACTAGGTTGGACAAGGTTAGAGAGAGCAGGGCAGTTACTGGGTTGGTAGATTATTTCATGGGCCATGGCCTTTTGGTTGAGTGATAAAAGATTAGGGAGTTATAGCCAGTTGAGCTGGGAGAAGGCAGTGCAGTGGAGAGTCTGTATGGTTGATTAGTGGCAAACTTGGCTATTTTGTTGTAACAGGATTCTAGGTTATTGAGCTTGGTCTTATGTAGGTTTGTGAATATGTGAGATCCATATAGGAGAGTAGAAAGCAAGTGTGACTGAGCAGTGACTAGTCTGGCACTGTGAGTAAGGTATGGTTTAGCCCTAAAGAGGGTGGCAAGTTTGCCATGAACTTTCTTGATAGTCAGTGAAATATGTCATATTTTAGATACTCATCTATTGTGACTCTTAGAAGTTTAGTATGGTTGGTGGGTTCTATTTTGGTTCTGTTTGAGGAGAGGATTGTTAGAGGGGACTGACCAGGTTTGGATATTTTATTTCTGAAGAGTGTCATCTTAGTTTTGTTAAGGTTAAGAATAAGCTGATGCTCTGAGAGGTATTTTTTCAATGTTCTGAAAGGAAGTTTGCATTTTTATTAGAAGTTCTTATGGTGAGGGGGCTGAGCATATGAATGTGGAATCATCTGCATACTGGACAATGTGGGCCAGTTGAGTTGCTGAGCTGAGGTTGTTAGTAACGATGGTAAAGAGGAGGGGACCAAGAATGGAACCTTGGGGTACACCAACTGAGATGGGGAGTAGGGGGGAGATACTGTAAGCCCATTTAATTGCTTGCTGATGATTGGAAAGATAGCTATGAAACCAGGCTAGGGATGCAGTAGTGAAGCCAAAAGATGAGAGTTTCTCTAGAAGTAGTTGGCGAGGAATAGTGTCAAAGGCTTTGGACATATCAAGAAAGATAGAAGAGATAGAGTGACCTTTAGGAGAAGATTAATGGTGTTGATGAAAGATGTTAGAACAGTGGTTGTACTATGTTTAGGTCTAAAGCCATGCTGAGAGCTAGATGCAGGTTGTGGCTAAAGGAGCTGATTGAGGATACATATTTCTAAGATTTTTGTGAGGGGGGAGAGGATGGCTATGGATCAACAGTTGGCCAAAAAGAAGGAGACGAATGCTTTTTTCAAACATTCCCTCTCTTGTCCAGAGCTTAAAATTCAGTTTCTAGTTCTTGAACCAGTAGAACCAGATGCAAGGGGTGGTGACTGGGAATCTACCTTAGGCTACCGTGAATTACTATGGCAGTTGAGGCTGGACGCAGGGAAACCACCTGGTCTGAATGGGATGATTAGCATTAAACCAGTCTTGAAGCTAAGAAGAGCTAGGCTATAGTTTTGGTTTTGGGATTCCTTAACATAACAATACATCTACATATTATATCAAATTACATGGGCAATTATTGTTTTGAAACTCCCAATTCCAAACCATCTCTATCACTAAATTTATATTAATATTATTGATTGTCTAACATTAATTAATTCAACTTAACAACACAGTTCTCCCCAATAATATACAAGTACCTTGCCAGTTATCTAACACACTTAATATAAATGTCAATGATTTTTAAGTTTCACTTGAACTTTCAATTTTTCTTTCTTAAATTTCCTCACTTGTGAAGTTTTGTGTTTTAAACCTGATTTATGTATATACATACATGTATATTCTATTTTTAGTTGATGTTCAATGAAAATTATTTTTTAGTTTATATCTTTAAATCACTGAGGCACTTTAACAGCAGGTTTTTCCAATTAAGACTGCAATTACTAGGATATATATTGGGCATTGTAACATGGAATGTCTGTAACACTTGATAAAGCTCAGGACTGCCTGAGCGAAAGCGCTTGTGTGATTTTTAACTTCGTGATTTGTGCTACTAGAGAATTTTCGTTATTAAAACTATTCCAGTTTACAACTGAGTATTGGTTTCTTTTTCCATGGTCGTGGATTAATTTTTTCATCAGTTACTGTTCCTCCGGTTATTGTTCTTATTATGGATCAACAGTTGTTTAGTTCCCTGGAGGGTCCACCTTAGTGAAGGGGAATGATGTGTGATACTTTCCAAAGAAGAGGGATGTACTGTTCTGAAATGGAATGATTGAACAAGATAGATATGGGGTAAGCGATAGAAGGTGCTACAGTCTTCAGAAATACATTAGGAAGCTGATTAGTAGCAAGACAGCAGAGTTTTAGCTTGGTTAGGAGTTTTTTTATGTAGCTAGTTGGAATGGAATTAAGAGAGGGGGTTGAGGTTGTCTGGGGTAGAAGTGGTAAGGGAAAGTGGCTGGATGAATTGGAAATCTAGTAGGGTGGTTATGGAATTAATAAAGTGGGGGTTCAATTGAAGGGTCAGTGTTGTTAGAAGAGACAGAGGAAGTGGTTGGGGTTTTACCAGGGCTCAGGAGATAGTTAGTGCTTTGCCAGAATTTTTGGGGGTTATTTAGGTGGTTTGGAAGTAGGTTTGTTTGTCCTTTTTGATTTGTTTCTTACCTAAATTCCGAAGATGTTTATATACTAAGACATTGGATGTATCTTTGGTTGTCTGGTAAGCTGACTATGCTGTATCCCTATGTTTAATTAGTATTTTGGTGTCATTTGATAGCCAAGGTAGTTGCTTGGCTCTTAGTCATACTTTTCTAGTGGGGGCAAGACTATTAAGTATGTTAAGGAAGGAGTTGTTAAAATATTGACAGCTAGGTCTAGATGGAGGTGTTTAGGTTTTGACCAGTCGCATTGTTGAAGTAATAGGTTGGATGGTGATGATGATACTGTTTTTATGGAGGGAGATGGATGGCGATGATGATAATGTTTTTATGGAGGGAGATGGATGGCGATGATGATTATGTTTTTATGGAGGGAGATGGATGGCGATGATGATTATGTTTTTATGGAGGGAGATGGATGGCGATGATGATAATGTTTTTATGTAGGGAGATGGATGGCGATGATGATAACGTTTTTATGTAGGGAGATGGATGGCGATGATGATAATGTTTTTATGGAGGGAGATGGATGGCGATGATGATAATGTTTTTATGGAGGGAGATGGATGGCGATGATGATAATGTTTTTATGGAGGGAGATGGATGGTGATGATGATAATGTTTTTGTTAGGACTGATTAGTAGGTGAGTTGTTAGGATTTATGTGTTGGGTAGGTCTGGGTAGGCACAGTCAAGTAGTTCAATTTTGAGGGTGTCTTTAAACATAATGGCAATTCCACCACCTCTTTTGTCTAATCTGTCTTGTCTAATGATGTTATAGACGGATGTGATAACTTCATTATCTTTAATGTGTGACTTTAACCAGGTTTCGGTTATCACGACTTTGTCAGGTGAGTAGGTGGCTAGGGCTGTATGGAATTCAGAAGTTTTATTTATGAGGCATACACACACACACACACAGACACACACACACACAGACACACACACACACAGACACACACACACACACACACACACACACACACACACACACACACACACACACACACACACACACACACACACATATATATAGTGTTGTATGTGTAGATGGAATTTAAGTTGATCATCGATTATAACCTCTAACAGTTTGGTATGGGGTTCAACCTTGACACATATATGTGTGTGTGTGTGTGTGTGTGTGTGTGGTGTTTGTGTGTGTAGATAAATATAGATATGTAGATATATAAATATATATATATATATAAAAATACACACACACACACACGGCGGGGGGGGGGTGTACATCTATACACATGCATGCATACATAAAGTCAAACACCCATACCTGTTGGCATAATGGTTAAGCTCTTCACTTCCCAAGCACAAGCGTATATTATATAATGCAAATATTAAAGAATGGAAATGATCTGTTTGTAACTTTAACAAGCCCTTTGCCAGAAATGGAAAATGGCCTTGCTACAGTTACATTTCAAACCTATAAGCACTTCAGCACTTCTGACATGACCACATTACGTTTCAACTGTCCAGATTTTCTGCCTGATATGTGTGGTCTCTTCCTGATAAAATTATTGGTTGTCTGGCAAACCAGCCAGTACTGAAGGGACTAAATAATGACAGATATTTGAGTTTCAGGCTGCACACCCTTCACAAAAATGCATGCTAATGCGTAACCTGTTATTCAAGGATAACCATAAATGAATAAAAAAAAAAATAAAAAACAGAAACAATCTGTTTGCAGCTGTAGCAATCCCATTATGCATTTCTGACAAAGGGTTTCCTATGCTACAGTTCCAGTCTACTACATAGGAAACTAATTGTTTCTTACGTGACTGTAAATAAAAAAGAAGGATATTATCTGTTTATAACTGTAGCAACACATTTTTCATTTCTGACAAAAGCTTGCTACAGTTACATTTTGAGATACTGGATACAGTAAGCACTTTAGTGCTTCTCACATGAATGCAAGTGTTTAAAAAAAGAAGATGAAACAATCTGTTAACTGTAGTAAGCTATATTGCTAATCTGAAAATCCTGGGACTTTAAAAAACAAATTCTTTCAGAAAATCATTACTAGGAACTAGAACAATGTCTGAATTTATGTACAGGAAACAAAACAGGAATGGGAGAGGTTATGCAAAGTAAAGTAGGTTGGACCTGACGGTGATATCACAAAATGGGAGTAGGATAAAAACGTGGGTGGCAACATTTACATTTCAGTCCGAGGCAAGGAACCCATTTTAGAAACGGGACAGAACCCCTTTAAACCCCATTTCATTTTATTCCAGTCAGTAGCTGTCACGTCTAAAGAAATTTCTGTCTTCTCTGATAACTCTTTAATAATTTCCATTACCCATTCCTTAAATTCCTCTCTTTTTAAAAGGTAGGTGGGAAAGGGCCAGTGTCTCATTTTCACTTCATCACCCTGCATGTTTATACCAGTGTATGATCTGAAACAGCTATTGGATGGGTGCCAAAGCTTAAATGCATGTGTTCCTGTAAAATATAATTTCTATCCAGTCTAGCCCAGTATTTGTACCCTGCAGAATAAGTAAATTTTGTCTGAATTCCTAATACTGAATTCACATCTTCCATACCAACTATTTTCATACTTGTCTTCGGACGTCTACCCTCTTTTGTTATATTTTCCTTTCTAAGACCCCATGATACATCCTCGGTATTGCAAATCTAGTTCCATTTCCCACTTATAAGTAAAATTCCCAGCTGAAAGATGATTTTATTTTTCCTAAAACTGTTTAAGACCCATAATAACAGTTCCTACAAGTTGTCTGCTGAAACATATCTATCTTTGATTATGTTATGAAAAGGCAGAAAACTCAAAAGAGAGAATTAAAAATGTCAGAACAAGAAAAAAAAAGAATCACAAAGCACTGAATGACTCTTAAAAGTGAAGCACAAATATTGATTACTTCTCTCCCACTAAATAATCCCTATATCAGTAAACCCCAGCTATAAAAATGAGATAAAATGCCAGCTTAGTAGTAATGTGTTGGTTAGGGAAAACATTTTTTTCGTAATTTAGTGTATATGGTTAGGGTTAGGGATTATGTTTAAGGTTAGCACACATGAGTAAAGTTGTTGAGGAGGCTTCGCTTTTCCCTGATAAAACCACTATGCAAGACAAAAGGACACAGAACACACAACACAAAACATGCACAGCACTGAATCTATCCCCTAACCCGCTAACACTTGCATATTCACATTAACTACTATAGCACAGTCTTGCACATCCTCACAACCGCCACTTTTTTCATTCAGACATTAATTTTCCTAAAGAGTCCCTCTTGCCTACATTATAGAAAACTAAATTCAGTCATATAATATTAACTCAGATGGGCATGCACTCATTTGCACCTTCTGTCTCTTTAACTCTCAGAAAAACCTTTTTACAAAATGTGTATTCTACATTTTGAGTTATAACCCCATGTTTATCAATAGATCCTGTACACTAAACATCATCTGGTGCATATCTTTCTTAAGAGAAAGCTCCAATTGGGAAAGTTTGGATGAATTCATCTTAAAAAAATGGTAAACTGTAGAAGACTATGTTAACAGAAAAATTCAAGGAATTTTGTTTAAAATGAGTATATTTTAGATGTTATGTTATTGCATATTATTTTTGATCAGTAGAAGTCTTCAGATTATGAATTTTCCTATTTTATGAAGATTTTACTACAGAGCTCTTTACTGTGGATGACTTCAATTAGCCATCTCGGGTTCACCCCATTATACTATCTTCTTTCTGTAATCCATAGCAGAGCATAATGTAAAGTGTAAACAGTGTAAGCTGAATATCTGCATCATTAAGTTGTTTTTCTTTGAGAAATTAAAGGAGTTACATTTTAATTAAATAAACAAAACTTCTTTGTGCAGTTCTCAAAATGGATTTTCTCACTCCTAGTCATATTACTTTTCCAAAAACTTGGTGGTTGTAGCTGCAAATACTTTTCCATGTCTGTCAATTTATACATTTTAGCAATGTTGTATGTATTGGTTCTACAGCTGAATGCTGTGTCAAAAAATAATATCCTTTTGTTCTGAAGCTGGCTCCCATAACTAGTCTCATCACATTAATCGCCTTCTCTGTCTAGAGCACTCTCACAAATTTTTAGGTAATTGCATCTTCTATCTGGAAAACTCATTCTATCAATACATTGATATAGTCTGTAATCAATGCAAGTGCTTTTTAATTTTATATGCAATCAGATGCATGTACTTTTTAATTTTGTATGCATTCATTGTTTATATACATTGCATATTCTGTCCTTGAATGATTGTACTTTGAAAAGAAATGCTAGTGTTATTGTAATGTAATAAGTTTAAAAAGCGTGTTGGCATGCTGCACATAGGAAGTGACACTGCATACAAGTCAGTCTAGGTGAGCTACTTTGGAAAGCAGCTTTTTCTGTAAAAATGATGTCTTGCAGAAAATAGCATATTTATCAGAAGCTACCACAGAGCCAAGTGACATATCACACTTGAAGAAAAAAAAAAACACCTCTCAAATTATGGACTGAAACCTTTAAAACTGTTCTCCAAACTCTAGCTATAGGAAACTTGAGAATGAGCCACTGGTGAAAAGCTGTACATCAGTGAACCTTATACATAACTCAAAGCATAATTATCTTTGCACTTCACTCCTGGATTTCCCACATCATTCAGTGTCTTATGCTGACGCATTTGATTACCCTTTAACCCCCCCCCCAACCTCCTTATAGCTAACCATCAGCTGACACCACCTCCTATGCCTGTTCACCTAGCCTACTGGCCCCACCATAGACTGCCCTGGGCTTAACCCAACCCAAGGTCAGGGCAAGTGATTGAGGATGCTGGTGCAGCATTATACTGCTGCGAGATAGTGTCTATCCACCCATCATCCCACAGCAACCATGCAAGCTCTGCAATGGTTGCTTATGGGAAGTGCATGCGTGCTTCTGCCCATGCCCAACCACCTGACCCAGAAGTATATTTCTTGCAACATGGAGCTCATCAGGCTTGTAATGCTGCTATTCCAGCGAACCTAGGCAGCCTCCCTCCCTGGAGCATGAGTGAGCCGCCATTGGCTGATCACTTCCGTCCTCCCAGTCTGAATCCTTGCAGCACTAGTGCTACCATCATTTGACTAATGTTTTTGCTGCAGTGCAAATCTGTGGAAGAATGAACTTCTAGTAGCCATAGCAAAGATTATTTTTTTCTTTTGTAAATTTTTTTTTTTTTTTTACTTTTTATGTGTAGCAAAAAATTAAAAAATGGCCTAACCTGTAGCTAAAATATTACATTAGTTAAAACAGAATAAAAGAAAAAATAGAAAAGAACCACTAACCTCACAGAACAACAAACTGTCCAGGCAGTGACATGAACCCATCAAACAACATTAGACTAAGGGTTAAAACAAGTAATTTAATACATGTTGAGTGCTTTTGTTTGCAAAAACTTCTTCAGAACATGAAAACTATATAAAAATGCCAATATTTTAAATATGTCACATGGCCACAAAACATGCAATCACAACCAACTTAGTTGTACTTGCAAGTGTTGTATTTAAAACATTAAAAAAGTAAAGTAACAAAATATTCCATATTAAAAATATTCAATTTCTAATCTGTTGCATAACTTTGAAGAACAGTCATAATAGACAGTGAACCATTTAGACCTGGATTCTGTCTCAATTGCCATTCCTTTTCATCAACTAAATCATTCCAAGCCGCTCCTCTAGGATCTCGAACAATTTTCTCTAAAACAAAAAAAATTATACTTATAAATTACCACATTTATATGTATGTTTAGCATGTACCCGCGGTAGTGGTGCTGCGGTAGCGTTGTCACCTCACAGTAAGACGCTGTCCGGTTCGATTCTCAGCTAAAGCATCTTCTGCGTGGAGACATGCGTGAATGGGCGTACCTTCGTTGAAGGTTGTGCGTCAGGGCTAGTAACTCGGCATGTAAAAATCAACTACCAATCATTAGCGGACCGGAGTTCCGCTGTGGCGAACTCTAACCGGGAAAAGCCGAAACACACAAAAATATGTATGTTTAGCATACACTGGTTTGTGATTTTATGGAGGTTGTATTGAACAATTATTTTTTGACCTTTGATGGGGAATTTTACAAACAGCTGAAAGGCGTAGCTATGGGGGCAGCAATGAAGAATGGAAAGGCTGTTGGCCCAGATGACATACCTGTGGAAGCATGGAGGTGTTTAGGTGAAATGGCAGTGGAGTTTTTAACCAGATTGTTTAATGAAATCTTGGAAAGTGAGAGGATGCCTGAGGAATGGAGAAAAAGTGTTTTGGTACCGATTTTTAAGAATAAGGGTGATGTGCAGAGCTGTAGTAACTACAGAGGGATAAAATTGATCAGTCACAGCATGAAGTTATGGGAAAGAGTAGTGAAAGCAAGGTTAAGAAGGGACATGATGATTAGTGATCAGCAGTATGGTTTCATGCCAGGAAAAAGCACTACAGATGCGATCTTTGCTCTGAGAGTGTTGATGGAGAAGTACAGAGAATGTTGGAAGGAGTTGCATTGTGTTTTTGTAGACTTAGAGAAAGCATATGACAGGGTGCCTAGAGAGGAGTTGTGGTATTGTATGATGAAGTCAGGAGTGTCAGAAAAGTATGTAAGAGTGGTACATGATATGTACGAGGGTAGTGTGACAGCTGTGAGGTCTGCGGTGGGAGTGACGGATGCGTTTAAGGTGGAGGTGGGGTTACATCAAGGATCTGCTCTGAGCCCTTTCTTATTTGCAATGCTGATGGACAGTTTGACAGACGAGATCAGACAGGAGTCCCCGTGGACTATGATGATTGCAGATGACATTGTGATCTGTAGTGAGAGTAGGGAACAGGTGGAGGAGACCCTGGAGAGATGGAGATATGCTCTAGAGAGAAGAGGAATGAAGGTCAGCAAGACTAAGACAGAATATATGTGTGTGAATGAGAGGGAGGATAGAGGAATGGTGAGGATGCAAAGAGTAGAGGTGGTGAAGGTGGATGAGTTTAAATACTTGGGGTCAATAGTTCAGAGTAACGGTGAGTGTGGAAGAGAGGTGAAGAAGCGAGTATAGGCAGGATGGAGTGGGTGGAGAAGAGGGTCAGGAGTGATTTGTGGCAGACGAGTACCTGTAAGAGTGAAAGGGAAGGTCTACAAGAGTTTAGTGAGACCAGCTATGTTATATGGGTTGGAGACAGTGACATTGACAAAAAGGCAGGAGTTTGAGCTGGATGTGGCAGAATTAAAGATGTTAAGATTTGCACTGGGTGTGACGAGGGTGGACAGGATTAGGAATAAGTATATTAGAGGGTCAGCCCAGGTTGGAAGTTTTGGAGACAAAGCCAGAGAGACACGATTACGTTGGTTTGGACATGTGCTGAGGAGGGATGCTGAGTATATTGTGAAAAAGATGCTAAGGATGAAGCTACCAGGTAACAGGAAAAGAGGAAGGCCTAAGATAAGGTTTATGGATGTGGTGAGAGAGTACATGCAGGTGGTTGGTGTGACAGAGCAAGATGTAGAGGACAGGAAGAAATGGAAACAGGTGATCTGCTGTGGCGACCCCTAATGGGAACAGCCGAGAGAAGATGATGATGAGTGTGTAGCTTAACTTCTGATAGTTCTTTTTATAGCCTTGTTGGCCTTCATTTATCAGGCCTTTATTATCTCCCTTCCCTTATTTTTGGTGTGCCTTTTAAAGTTTAGAAGTGTGTTTTAGCAGACATTTATAGCTTATTAGAGTGTGTTTCTAGAACTTTAACAGTTAGATTCTATTTAGTATTATAGAGCCCATTTGTTTTTTAAGGGCTGTATTAATAACAGTGCTTAGTAGATTAGAGTGTGTTTAGTAGTTTATAGCTTACAAGATTCTGTTTAGTGTTATAGAGGCAGTTGTTTTAAGAGCTGCTTATATCTTAAAATACTTGTGTGTTGTTTGGACTTGTTGAACACTTGTGTGTGTGACTTTAATATCTTTATTGATACTTGTTTCTTGTGTGCGCTTAAAATTTGCTTATTATGGCTGATCAGGAGAAAGAAAAAACACCCAAGTCAGGGTTTAAAAAATGTCCAAAGTATGGACAGAAAATGTCTGTGACTGATAGTCATGTCAATTGTGTTTACTGTTTGGGTGCCCTACACTTACGAGAGAGTTGTTCCATCTGCTATTCTTTTAGTAACAGGGTCCTGCATGAAAGGAAAAGGAAGCTGATTGACAGAGGACTTGTAAAATCATCTTTTCAGGAAGCTAGCAAATCCCTGAACTCTTCTAAGTCCTCTAAGTCTTCTTCATCAGAGCATAGAGTTTTGGATTCGACAACATCTAAAAAGAAATTGATGTAGACTCCACAGCCTTTGGAGCTGAGCGTCTTAACTTTTCAGAGCCGGTCTCTGAAGTACTTAAGTCACCAATCTTACAATCAGTGGCACCCTCGATCCACTCTTCTCGGTCCTTGATAAGCCTATTGAATTTGGATGTGGATCATGTGGTGCAGAAGCTGTTACAGGCACCGGCAGTTGCAAAATTTTTATTGGCTCCAACCTAAGTGGTTTTTGAACCGAAACCTGTTCCTCCATCTTCTTCTTTTCTTCCTCCGAGCCATACCAGTTCTTCAGAGATGGAAGAGTTGGAGCTGATGATTGTGGAGCCTTTGGAACCAATGTCTGCTCCAGTGCCATCGGTTCCAATTACTCAGACCTTCTCAGAGCCCATCGAGGAGTCTAGGAGCCGTCATTCACCGGTCAGGTCCAGGAAGGATAGTCACACTGATCTTTTGGTTCCAACTTTACCTCTTGGGGCCTCAGCTCAGATGAGTTTGGCTCCTACCTCTGGATTGAACCCACTGTTTTGGTGCCGAGAGAATCATCTGTTTCTTTGGATCCAGGAGTTCCTTCCCACTGGAGCAGAGGTGCTTTTGAAGCCATGAGGAGAGTAATGTCCCCTAGCCTCAGGAAGCCCCATTGGGTGGACACTGCTCTTACAAGACCTCACCAGAAGCTCCCACTGATGAGTTTCCCAAGAAAAATATTTGCAAGAGGAAGCATCTAGACTCCCCGCAGGAGTCTATCGCATATGACACTGACTTGGATGAATCAGAAGGGTTCCCATGTTCCCCCTCTGAAGATATCTCATTTGCAGATATCTTGGAAATCCTAAAGCAGAGGCGTGGCTGGAAGCCCACCAACCCTACTGAGGATGAGTCAGTCCTCCTGAAAGCTTTGGGTTCTCAGCTCTCCACCTCTTGGGTGTCTCTGCCCTTCAATGAGCTTATGGAGCTGGTCTCATGAAGGGTGTGGAAGTCTACGGACACCATGGGGCCTGTCCCTAGGAGGCCCAATAAATTTATTTCTGCCCCTCATGATGATACTTTTCTCACAAAGGGAGTGCCTGTTGATGCCATGGTGGTGGTGGCAGCCACCAAAAAGGAGATGTCGGAAACTTCATCCTCTGTTCATCCTGCTAACAGAGACTCCAGGATCATGGACAGATATGGGAAACATGTTTAGTTCAGCAACTTATGCCATGCGTTCACTGCACTACCTCACACATGTCACAAGACTGCAAAGAGACCTCCTTAAAGAGCTTGGAGATACTCTACAGGGTACAGTAGCTGAGGAGCTACAGACAAGGCTGCGTCCCAGCTTGCTACCCTTAATTCCATAGTGAACTCTTCCATGCGTCTGATTTCATATGCAGCTGATGGAACGAGTAGGGCAGCGGGTAAGGGAGTTGCTCTTAGGAGACACTCCTCGATGCGCTTATGTTCCTTTGTGGAGCCCTTTAAGTCATCCTTTGTCAACACCCCTTTTGATGGCTCATCTCTTTTTGGGCCCAAAGTTAAGGAAACTCTGACTAGGTGTGAGCAGGAAGGAAAGACTCTGTCTGCCGGAGTCTGTTTTTCCACCCCTACTGGACCCTTCCCCAAGGGTCAAAGGGAGGAAAGATGTGATTCTAAAAAACCCAAGGAGCCCTTCTGGACACACGTGGTGAACCCTCCTCCGAGGCAGGGAGGGATAATGGGAGACGCCGCCTTCATGGCAGAGGGGGGTCTGCAATATCAGGGTGACAGAGACCAGCTCTTTGGGAAGCCCTACCAGCACTCCTGAAAGGATGCCTGACTGTCCTACTCTGGAGGCAGTCTGGGGGTCACTTATCTTTGTATGCAAATGCCTGGCTAAAAATAACAAATGACAACTGGGGACAATGCAAGATTTCCAGAGGATATTTTATTCCCTTTGCCACTCCCCCCCTTGATAACAAAAATCCTGGATGTTCCACCCAGTTACAGGGAACAAGCAACAGTAGAGGTTGAAAGCTTGCTAGAAAAAAGAGTCATCCAACCAGTCCCAGCAGACCCGATGGGATCCGGAACTTACTCAAGATTCTTTTTAATTCCAAAAAAGACAGGGGACTGGAGACCTGTTTTGAACCTCAGCAGACTAAACAGATCTGTCAAGAAAGAGAAATTCCCGATGGTCACACTACAGTCAATACTTCCCTTCATAGGGAAAGACAATTGGATGTGCTTGATAGATCTCCAGGATGTGTACTACCACATAAAAATGGCCAGACCATCCAGGGATCATCTGTGCTTCTGGGTGAGAGCCAATCATGACCAGTTTCGAGCCCTGCCCTTTGGTCTCACTACAGCCCCCAGAGTGTTCACCAAATCTATGGCAGTGGTCAAGGCTCACCTGAGGCATTTGGGATTCCAGGTGTTTCCGTACGTAGACAATTGGCTGCTCTCTGCCACCACCAGGCATCAGCTTATACAAGCCAGGGACACCACACTTACTCTTTGCAATCAACCATCTGTCTTGTTGCCATCGCAACATATCATTTTTATCAGAGCAGATTTGGACACCACCACCACTACTTTAAAACTTCCCTTAGAGAGGATATCAGTACTTCGTCAGCAAATTCTGAATGTCATTTCCAGAGACAAGGTGCCAGCCTCAGAAGTGCTAAAATTGTTGGGTATGATCTCAGCTGCAATAATACTAATTCCATTGGGTCATATGCACATGCAGACTCTACAATGGCTTCTGTTCATGCAATGGTCTTATCAGGAGCTCCCAATGTCACATCTCATTATTCTAACAAGCACATGCTAAAAGGATCTTCGGTGGTGGTTCACCTCTCTCCAAGTAACGATAGGTCGTCCTTTTATCCTACTCTCACCATTGGCCATGGTGACCACGGACACTTCCCTGATTGGGTGGTGGGGCATTTTCAGGGAAGAACAGCCCAAGGCACATGGATCGAACAAGAGACACATCTGCATATCAATGTCCTGGAGATGAGAGCGGTACTCTTGGTGTTGCAGTACTTTCAGGACTCTCTCCCTCTGAGGACAGTTGTGATTCAGACGGACAACATGTCAGTGGTCTGGTACTTAAACAAACAAGGAGGAAACAGGTCCTATACCCTTTGTCAAGAGGCCCTAAGAGTATAGCAGTGGGCTACATCCACCCAGCGCTTTCTGATAGCAATGCACATCTCGAGGAAATCCAGCATGATTGCAGATAAAATGAACAGGGCAATTTT